>NW_022204075.1:0-38703 GCF_007655135.1 Punica granatum
AGTAATTGTACCAAATTGGAAACTTTAGACTCTTCACTCGAACAAAATTGCTAGTCATATATAATTCTAAAAATATTTGTCTAAATTAAATATATTACCAAATTAATATATAATATTCTCAGTCTATGGATCAAGACATCTCATCTTCCCAATCAACACTCGAGAATATTTCCTTAATATATTTAGATATGCCTCTTTAGGCTTGGGCTTGTTGATACAGAAATGGGCTGAAATCCTTCGCATCATTGACACAGCTCGAATCACGATTTTCTCGCGCCTAAATCTGAATTTAGACTGAAGGAAATAGAACACGGCTAAACTCTAACGATATGCTGAAAACAAAGAGTTATAGCAAACTCAAAGTATCATTCCTCAGTAACTGTTTCTGAAGAATCTAGTTCTCACTTCGAGTACATTGTGATAGACTATATGTGGGCCTATGAAAACTGAAACTAAAATAGGAAATTAGAATCTACGCCGATACTATGTAACTTTCTAAAACAAAACAAGTAATATTCCTCCAAAATTGGAAACTTTAGACTCTTAACTCGAACTAAAATTGCTAGTCATATATATTCTAAAAATATTCTGTCTAAATTAAATATATTACCAAATTAAGATAATAATATTCTTAGTCTATGGATCAAGACATTTCATCTTCCCCATCCACATCACGAGAATATTCCTAATATATCCAAGATATGTTTCTTTGGGCTTGGCTTGTTGATACAGAAATGGGCTGAAAATCCTCCGCGTCATTGACGCGGCGCGGATCGCGATTTCTAGCGCCTTATTCTGAATTTAGACTGGAGGAAGAACATAACACGGCTAAACCCTAACGATATGCTGAAAAAAAAAGATTTATAGCAAACTCAAATTACCTTTCATCAATGCTGTTTCTGAAATATTAGTTCTCTCTTCTAATACATTGAGATGGACTATATAAAGCCTAAGAAAACTAAGAAACTAAAATAGGAAATTAGAATCTAGAGCGTTACTATTTAATTTCCTAAAACAAAACAAGTAATTATTCCAAAATTGGAAACTATAGACTCTTAACACAAACGAAAATTGCAAGTAATTATAATTCTAAATATATTTCTCTATCTAAATTAAATATTTACCTAATTAAATAATAATATTCTCAATTTATGGATTAAGACATCTTATCTCCCCATCCACACCACGAGAATATTTTCCTTAATATATCCAAGATATGCTTCTTTGGGATTGGCTTGTTGATACTGAAATGGGCTGAAAATCCTCCGCGTTATTTACGCAGCGCAAATCACGATTTCTCGCGCCTAAATTTGAATTTAGACTGAAAGGAATAGAACACGGCTAACCCTAACGATATGCTGAAAACAAAGAGTTATAGCAAACTCAAAATATCTTTCATCAATAGTTGTTTCTGAAATATCTAGTTCTCTCTTCTAATACGTTAAAATAGACTATATAAAGGCCTAAGAAAACTTAGAACTAAAATGGAAAATTAGAATCTAGGCGTTACTATTTAACATCCTAAAACAAAACAAGTAATTATTCCAAAATTGGAAACTTTAGACCTTGACTCAACTAAAATTGCTAGTCATATATAATTCTAAAAATATTTCTGTCTAAATTAAATATATTACGAAATTAAGATAATAAAATTCTCAGTCTATGGATCAAGACATCTCATCTTCCTATCCACATCACGAGAATATTTCCTTAATATATCCAAGATATGCTTCTTTGGGCTTGGCAAGTTGATATTGAAATGGCTGAAAATCCTCCGCGTCATTAACGCAGCCGCAGATTACAATTTCTCGCGCATAATTTGAATTACGACTGGAAGGGAAAAACAAAAACGGCTAAACCCTAACGATATGCTGAAAACAGAGAGTTATAGCAAACTCAAAGTATTTTTCATCAATTACTGTTTTTTGAGATATCTAGTTCTCTTTTCTAACACATTGAGATTGACTTTTAAATGCCTAAGAAAACCACGAAACTAATATAGGAAATTAGAGTCTAGGCCATTACTATGTAACTTCCTAAAACAAAACAAGTAATTATTCCAAAATTGGAAACTTTAGACTCTTGACTCAAACTAAAATTGCTAGTCATATATAATTCTAAAAATACTTCTATCTAAATTAAATATATTACAAAATAAGATAATAATTTCTCATTTTATGGATCAAGACATCCCATCTTCCCCATCCACATCACGAGAATATTTCCTTAATATATTCAAGATATGCTTCTTTGCGCTTGGGCTTGTTGATGCTGAAATGGGCTGAAAATCCTCCACGTCATTGACGCAGCGCAGATCACTATTTCTCGCGCCTAAATTTGAATTATTCTGGAAGGGAACAGAACACGGCTAAACCCTAATATGCGGAAAACAAAGAGTTATACAAAACTCAAAGTATCATTCGTCAATAGTTGTTTCTGAAATATCTTTTTCTCTCTTCTAATACATTGAGATGGACTATATCAAGGCCTAAGAAAACTAAGAAACTAAAATAGGAAATTAGAATCTTGCCGTTACTATTTAACTTCCTAAAGCAAAACAAGTATTTATTCTAAAATTGGAAACTTTAGACTCATGACCCGAACTAAAATTGCTAGTCATATATAATTCTAAAAATATTTCTGTCTAAATTAAATATATTACCAAATTAAGATAATAATATTCTCAGTCAATGGATCAAGACATATCATCTTTCCATCCACATCACGAGTATAATTCCTTAATATATCCAAGATATGCTTGTTTGTGCTTGGGCTTGTTGATACAGAAATGGGCTGAAAATCCTCCGCATCATTGACCCAGCGCGGATCGCGATTTCTCGCGCCTAAATCTTAATTTAGACAGGAAGGGAATAGAACACGGCTAAACCCTAACGATATGCTGAAAAGAAAGAGTTATAGCAAACTCAAAGTATCATTTATCAGTAGATGTTTCTGAGGAATTTAGTTCTCACTTCCAGTACATTGTGATGGACTATATGTTGGCCTATGAAAACCAAGAAACTAAAATAGGAAATTAGAATCTACGCCGTTATTATGTAACTTTCTATCACAAAACAAGTAATTATACAAAAATTGGAAACTTTTGACTCTTGACTCGAACTAAAATTGCAAGTAAATTATAATTCTAAATATATTTCTATCTAAATTAATTATATAACCTAATTAAGATAATAATATTCTCAATCTATGGAATAAGACATCTTATCTTCCCATCCACATCACGAGAATATTTCCTTAATATTCCAAGATATGCGTCTTTGGGCTTGGGTTTGGTGGTACATATATGAGCAGAAAATCATTTGCGTCATTAACGCAGCGCGGATCACGATTTCTCGCTCCTAAATCTAAATTTAGACTCGAATGAAATAGAGCACGACTAAACCCTAACGATATGCTGAAAACAATGATTTATAGCAAACTCAAAGTATCTTTCATCAATAACTGTTTTTGAAATATCTATTTCTCTCTTCTAATACATTGAGAAGGACAATATTAAGGCCTAAGAAAACGAAGAAACTAAAATAGGAAATTAGAATCTAAGGTGTTACTATTTAACTTCCTAAAACAAAACAAGTAATTATTCCAAAATGGAAACTTTAGACTCTTGACTCGAACTAAAATTGCTAGTCATATATAATTCTAAAAATATTTCTGTCTAAATTAAATATATTACCAAATTAAGATAATAATATTCTCAGTCTATGGATCATGACATCTCATCTTCCCCATCCATATCACGAGAATATTTCCTTAATATATCCAAGATATGCTTCTTTGGGCTTGGGCCTGTTGATATTGAGATGGGTTGAAAATCCTCAGCGTCATTGAGGCAGCGCAGATCACGATTTCTCGTTCCTAAATTTGAATTTAGGCTGGAAGGGAACAAAACACGGCTAAACCCTAACGATATGCTAAAGACAAAGAGTTGTAGCGAACTCAAGGTATCTTTCATCAATAACTGTTTCTGAAATATCTAGGTCTCTCTTCCAATACATTGAGATGGACTATATAAAGGCCAAAAAACTAAGAAACTAAATAGGAAATTAGAATCTAGGGCGTTATTATTTAACTTCCGAAAACAACACAAGTAATTATTCCAAAATTGGAAACTTTAGACTCTTGACTCGAACTAAAATTGCTAGCAATATATTATTCTAAAAATATTTCTGTCTAAATTAAATATATTACCAAATAAAGATAATAATATTCTCATTCTATGGATCCAGACATCCCATCTTCCCCATCCACATCACGAGAATATTTCCTAAATATATCTAAGATATGCTTCTTTGCGCTTGGGCTTGTTAATACTTAAATGGGCTGAAAATCCTCCGCGTCATTGACTCAGCCCGGATCACGATTTCTCGCGCCTAAATTTGAATTATACTGGAAGGGAACAGAACACGGCTAAACCCTAACGATATGCAAAAACAAAGAGTTGTAGCGAACTCAAGGTATCTTTCATCAATAACTGTTTCTGAAATATCTAGTCTCTCTTCCAATACATTGAGATAGACTATATAAAGGCCAAAGAAAACTAAGAAACTAAAATAGGAAATTAGAATCTAGGGCGTTATTATTTAACTTCCGAAAACAACACAAGTATTTATTCCAAAATTGGAAACTTTAGACTCTTGACTCGAACTAAAATTGCTAGCAATATATTATTCTAAAAATATTTCTGTCTAAATTAAATATATTACCAAATAAAGATAATAATATTCTCATTCTATGGATCCAGACATCCCATCTTCCCCATCCACATCACGAGAATATTTCCTAAATATATCTAAGATATGCTTCTTTGCGCTTGGGCTTGTTAATACTTAAATGGGCTGAAAATCCTCCGCGTTATTGACTCAGCCCGGATCACGATTTCTCGCGCCTAAATTTGAATTATACTGGAAGGGAACAGAACACGGCTAAACCCTAACGATATGCAAAAGACAAAGAGTTGTAGCGAACTCAAGTATCTTTCATCAATAACTGTTCTGAAATATCTAGGTCTCTCTTCCAATACATTGAGATGGACTATATAAAGGCCAAAGAAAACTAAGAAACTAAAATAGGAAATTAGAATCTAGGGCGTTATTATTTAACTTCCGAAAACAACACAAGTAATTATTCCAAAATTGGAAACTTTAGACTCTTGACTCGAACTAAAATTGCTAGCAATATATTATTCTAAAAATATTTCTGTCTAAATTAAATATATTACCAAATAAAGATAATAATATTCTCATCTATGGATCCAGACATCCCATCTTCCCCATCCACATCACGAGAATATTTCCTTAATATATCTAAGATATGCTTCTTTGCGCTTGGGCTTGTTAATACTTAAATGGGCTGAAAATCCTCCGCGTTATTGACTCAGCCCGGATCACGATTTCTCGCGCCTAAATCTGAATTATACTGGAAGGGAACAGAACACGGCTAAACCCTAACGATATGCTGAAAACAAAGAGTTATAGCAAACTCAAAGTATCTTTCATCAAATGCTGTTTCTGAAATATTTAGTTCTCTCTTCTAATACATTGAGATGGACTATATAAAGCCCTAAGAAAACTAAGAAATTAAAATTGGACATTAGAATCTAGGGCGTTACTATTTAACTTCCTAAAACAAAACAAGTAATTATTCCGAAATTGGAAACTTTAGACTCTTGACTCGAACTAAAATTGCTAGTCATATATAATTCTAAAAAATTTTCTGTCTAAATTAAATATATTACCAAATTAAGATAATAAGATTCTTAGTCTATGGATCAAGACATCTCATCTTCCCCATCCACATCACGAGAATAATTCCTTAATATATCCAAGATATGCTTGATTGTGCTTGGGCTTGTTGATACAGAAATGGGCTGAAAATCCTCCGCGTCATTGACCCAGCGCGGATCGCGATTTCTCGTGCCAAAATCTTAATTTAGACAGGAAGGGAATAGAACACGGCTACACCCTAACGATATGCTGAAAACAAAGAGTTATAGCAAACTCAAAGTATCATTTATCAGTAGATGTTTCTGAGGAATCTAATTCTCACTTCCAGTACATTGTGATGGACTATATGTTGGCCTATGAAAACCAAGAAACTAAAATAGGAAATTAGAATCTACGCCGTTATTATGTAACTTTCTATCACAAAACAAGTAATTATACAAAAATTGGAAACTTTGACTCTTGACTCGAACTAAAATTGCAAGTAATTATAATTCTAAATATTTCTATCTAAATTAATATATAACCTAATTAAGATAATAATATTCTCAATCTATGGAATAAGACATCTTATCTTCCCCATCCACATCACGAGAATATTTCCTAAATATATCTAAGATATGCTTCTTTGCGCTTGGGCTTGTTAATACTTAAATGGGCTGAAAATCCTCCGCGTCATTGACTCAGCCCAGATCACGATTTCTCGCGCCTAAATTTGAATTATACTGGAAGGGAACAGAACACGGCTAAACCCTAACGATATGCTGAAAACAAAGAGTTATAACAAACTCAAAGTATCTTTCATCAAATGCTGTTTCTGAAATATTTAGTTCTCTCTTCTAATACATTGAGATGGACTATATAAAGCCCTAAGAAAACTAAGAAATTAAAATTGGAAATTAGAATCTAGGGCGTTACTATTTAACTTCCTAAAACAAAACAAGTAATTATTCCGAAATTGGAAACTTTAGACTCTTGACTTGAACTAAAATTGCTAGTCATATATAATTCTAAAAAATTTTCTGTCTAAATTAAATATATTACCAAATTAAGATAATAAGATTCTTAGTCTATGGATCAAGACATCTCATCTTCCCCATCCACATCACGAGAATAATTCCTTAATATATCCAAGATATGCTTGATTGTGCTTGGGCTTGTTGATACAGAAATGGGCTGAAAATCCTCCGCATCATTGACCCAGCGCGGATCGCGATTTCTCGCGCCTAAATCTTAATTTAGACAGGAAGGGAATAGAACACGGCTAAACCCTAACGATATGCTGAAAACAAAGAGTTATAGCAAACTCAAAGTATCATTTATCAGTAGATGTTTCTGAGGAATCTAGTTCTCACTTCCAGTACATTGTGATGGACTATATGTTGGCCTATGAAAACCAAGAAACTAAAATAGGAAATTAGAATCTACGCCGTTATTATGTAACTTTCTATCACAAAACAAGTAATTATACAAAATTGGAAACTTTGACTCTTGACTCGAACTAAAATTGCAAGTAAATTATAATTCTAAATATATTTCTATCTAAATTAATTATATAACCTAATTAAGATAATAATATTCTCAATCTATGGAATAAGACATCTTATCTTCCCCATCCACATCACGAGAATATTTCCTTAATATATCCAAGATATGCGTCTTTGGGCTTGGGTTTGGTGGTACATATATGAGCAGAAAATCATTTGCGTCAATAACGCAGCGCGGATCACGATTTCTCGCTCCTAAATCTGAATTTAGACTCGAATGAAATAGAACACGACTAAACCCTAACGATATGCTGAAAACAATGATTTATAGCCAACTCAAAGTATCTTTCATCAATAACTGTTTTTGAAATATCTATTTCTCTCTTCTAATACATTGAGAAGGACAATATTAAGGCCTAAGAAAACGAAGAAACTAAAATAGGAAATTAGAATCTAAGGTGTTACTATTTAACTTCCTAAAACAAAACAAGTAATTATTCCAAAATTGGAAACTTTAGACTCTTGACTCGAACTAAAATTGCTAGTCATATATAATTCTAAAAATATTTCTGTCAAATTAAATATATTACCAAATTAAGATAATAATATTCTCAGTCTATGGATCATGACATCTCATCTTCCCCATCCATATCACGAGAATATTTCCTTAATATATCCAAGATATGCTTCTTTGGGCTTGGGCCTGTTGATATTGAAATGGGTTGAAAATCCTCTGCGTCATTGAGGCAGCGCAGATCACGATTTCTCGTTCCTAAATTTGAATTTAGGCTGGAAGGGAACAGAACACGGCTAAACCCTAACGATATGCTAAAGACAAAGAGTTGTAGCGAACTCAAGGTATCTTTCATCAATAACTGTTTCTGAAATATCTAGGTCTCTCTTCCAATACATTGAGATGGACTATATAAAGGCCAAAGAAAACTAAGAAACTAAAATAGGAAATTAGAATCTAGGGCGTTATTATTTAACTTCCGAAAACAACACAAGTAATTATTCCAAAATTGGAAACTTTAGACTCTTGACTCGAACTAAAATTGCTAGAAATATATTATTCTAAAAATATGTCTGTCTAAATTAAATATATTACCAAATAAAGATAATAATATTCTCATTCTATGGATCCAGACATCCCATCTTCCCCATCCACATCACGAGAATATTTCCTAAATATATCTAAGATATGCTTCTTTGCGCTTGGGCTTGTTAATACTTAAATGGGCTGAAAATCCTCCGCGTCATTGACTCAGCCTGGATCACGATTTCTCGCGCCTAAATTTGAATTATACTGGAAGGGAACAGAACACGGCTAAACCCTAACGATATGCAAAAGACAAAGAGTTGTAGCGAACTCAAGGTATCTTTCATCAATAACTGTTTCTGAAATATCTTGGTCTCTCTTCCAATACATTGAGATGGACTATATAAAGGCCAAAGAAAACTAAGAAACTAAAATAGGAAATTAGAATCTAGGGCGTTATTATTTAACTTCCGAAAACAACACAAGTAATTATTCCAAAATTGGAAACTTTAGACTCTTGACTCGAACTAAAATTGTGATGGACTATATGTTGGCCTATGAAAACCAAGAAACTAAAATAGGAAATTAGAATCTACGCCGTTATTATGTAACTTTCTATCACAAAACAAGTAATTATACAAAAATTGGAAACTTTTGACTCTTCACTCGAACTAAAATTGCAAGTAATTATAATTCTAAATATATTTCTATCTAAATTAATTATATAACCTAATTAAGATAATAATATTCTCAATCTATGGAATAAGACATCTTATCTTCCCCATCCACATCACGAGAATATTTCCTAAATATATCTAAGATATGCTTCTTTGCGCTTGGGCTTGTTAATACTTAAATGGGCTGAAAATCCTCCGCGTCATTGACTCAGCCCAGATCACGATTTCTCGCGCCTAAATTTGAATTATACTGGAAGGGAACAGAACACGGCTAAACCCTAACGATATGCTGAAAACAAAGAGTTATAGCAAACTCAAAGTATCTTTCATCAAATGCTGTTTCTGAAATATTTAGTTCTCTCTTCTAATACATTGAGATGGACTATATAAAGCCCTAAGAAAACTAAGAAACTAAAATTGGAAATTAGAATCTAGGGCGTTACTATTTAACTTCCTAAAACAAAACAAGTAATTATTCCGAAATTGGAAACTTTAGACTCTTGACTCGAACTAAAATTGCTAGTCATATATAATTCTAAAAATATTTCTGTCTAAATTAAATATATTACCAAATTAAGATAATAAGATTCTTAGTCTATGGATCAAGACATCTCATCTTCCCCATCCACATCACGAGAATAATTCCTTAATATATCCAAGATATGCTTGATTGTGCTTGGGCTTGTTGATACAGAAATGGGCTGAAAATCCTCCGCATCATTGACCCAGCGCGGATCGCGATTTCTCGCGCCTAATCTTAATTTAGACAGGAAGGGAATAGAACACGGCTAAACCCTAACGATATGCTGAAAACAAAGAGTTATAGCAAACTCAAAGTATCATTTATCAGTAGATGTTTCTGAGGAATCTAGTTCTCACTTCCAGTACATTGTGATGGACTATATGTTGGCCTATGAAAACCAAGAAACTAAAATAGGAAATTAGAATCTACGCCGTTATTATGTAACTTTCTATCACAAAACAAGTAATTATACAAAAATTGGAACTTTTGACTCTTGACTCGAACTAAAATTGCAAGTAAATTATATTCTAAATATATTTCTATCTAAATTAATTATATAACCTAATTAAGATAATAATATTCTCAATCTATGGAATAAGACATCTTATCTTCCCCATCCACATCACGAGAATATTTCCTTAATATATCCAAGATATGCGTCTTTGGGCTTGGGTTTGGTGGTACATATATGAGCAGAAAATCATTTGCGTCATTAACGCAGCGCGGATCACGATTTCTCGCTCCTAAATCTGAATTTAGACTCGAATGAAATAGAACACGACTAAACCCTAACGATATGCTGAAAACAATGATTTATAGCAAACTCAAAGTATCTTTCATCAATAACTGTTTTTGAAATATCTATTTCTCTCTTCTAATACATTGAGAAGGACAATATTAAGGCCTAAGAAAACGAAGAAACTAAAATAGGAAATTAGAATCTAAGGTGTTACTATTTAACTTCCTAAAACAAAACAAGTAATTATTCCAAAATTGGAAACTTTAGACTCTTGACTCGAACTAAAATTGCTAGTCATATATAATTCTAAAAATATTTCTGTCAAAATTAAATATATTACCAAATTAAGATAATAATATTCTCAGTCTATGGATCATGACATCTCATCTTCCCCATCCATATCACGAGAATATTTCCTTAATATATCCAAGATATGCTTCTTTGGCTTGGGCCTGTTGATATTGAAATGGGTTGAAAATCCTCTGCGTCATTGAGGCAGCGCAGATCACGATTTCTCGTTCCTAAATTTGAATTTAGGCTGGAAGGGAACAGAACACGGCTAACCCTAACGATATGCTAAAGACAAAGAGTTGTAGCGAACTCAAGGTATCTTTCATCAATAACTGTTTCTGAAATATCTAGGTCTCTCTTCCAATACATTGAGATGGACTATATAAAGGCCAAAGAAAACTAAGAAACTAAAATAGGAAATTAGAATCTAGGGCGTTATTATTTAACTTCCGAAAACAACACAAGTAATTATTCCAAAATTGGAAACTTTAGACTCTTGACTCGAACTAAAATTGCTAGAAATATATTATTCTAAAAATATTTCTGTCTAAATTAAATATATTACCAAATAAAGATAATAATATTCTCATTCTATGGATCCAGACATCCCATCTTCCCCATCCACATCACGAGAATATTTCCTAAATATATCTAAGATATGCTTCTTTGCGCTTGGGCTTGTTAATACTTAAATGGGCTGAAAATCCTCCGCGTCATTGACTCAGCCTGGATCACGATTTCTCGCGCCTAAATTTGAATTATACTGGAAGGGAACAGAACACGGCTAAACCCTAACGATATGCAAAAGACAAAGAGTTGTAGCGAACTCAAGGTATCTTTCATCAATAACTGTTTCTGAATATCTTGGTCTCTCTTCCAATACATTGAGATGGACTATATAAGGCCAAAGAAAACTAGAAACTAAAATAGGAAATTAGAATCTAGGGCGTTATTATTTAACTTCCGAAAACAACACAAGTAATTATTCCAAAATTGGAAACTTTAGACTCTTGACTCGAACTAAAATTGCTAGCAATATATTATTCTAAAAATATTTCTGTCTAAATTAAATATATTACCAAATAAAGATAATAATATTCTCATTCTATGGATCCAGACATCCATCTTCCCCATCCACATCACGAGAATATTTCCTAAATATATCTAAGATATGCTTCTTTGCGCTTGGGCTTGTTAATACTTAAATGGGCTGAAAATCCTCCGCGTCATTGACTCAGCCCAGATCACGATTTCTCGCGCCTAAATTTGAATTATACTGGAAGGGAACAGAACACGGCTAAACCCTAACGATATGCTGAAAACAAGAGTTATAGCAAACTCAAAGTATCTTTCATCAATGCTGTTTCTGAAATATTTATTCTCTCTTCTAATACATTGAGATGGACTATATAAAGCCCTAAGAAAACTAAGAAATTAAAATTGGAAATTAGAATCTAGGGCGTTACTATTTAACTTCCTAAAACAAAACAGTAATTATTCCGAAATTGGAAACTTTAGACTCTTGACTCGAACTAAAATTGCTAGTCATATATATTCTAAAAATTTTCTGTCTAAATTAAATATATTACCAAATTAAGATAATAAGATTCTTAGTCTATGGATCAAGACATCTCATCTTCCCCATCCACATCACGAGAATATTCCTTAATATATCCAAGATATGCTTCTTGTGCTTGGGCTTGTTGATACTGAAATGGGCTGAAAATCCTCCGCATCATTGACCCAGCGCGGATCCGATTTCTCGCGCCTAAATCTTAATTTAGACAGGAGGGAATAGAACAAGCTACACCCTAACGATATGCTGAAAACAAGAGTTATAGCAAACTCAAAGTATCTTTATCAGTATGTTTTCTGAGGAATCTAATTCTCACTTCCAGTACATTGTGATGGACTATATGTTGGCCTATGAAAACCAAGAAACTAAAATAGGAAATTAGAATCTACGCCCTTATTATGTAACTTTCTATCAACAAAACAAGTAATTATACAAAAATTGGAAACTTTTGACTCTTGACTCGAACTAAAATTGCAAGTAAATTATAATTCTAAATATATTTCTATCTAAATTAATTATTAACCTAATTAAGATAATAATATTCTCAGTCTATGGAATAAGACATCTTATCTTCCCCATCCACATCACGAGAATATTTCCTTAATATATCCAAGATATGCGTCTTTTGGCTTGGGTTTGGTGGTACATATATGAGCAGAAAATCATTTGCGTCATTAACGCAGCGCGGATCACGATTTCTCGCTCCTAAATCTGAATTTAGACTCGAATGAAATAGAACACAACTAAACCCTAACGATATGCTGAAACAAAGATTTACAGCAAACTCAAAGTATCTTTCATCAATATCTGTTTTGAAATATCTATTTCTCTATTCTAATACATTGAGAAGGACAATATAAGGCCTAAGAAAACGAAGAAACTAAAATAGGAAATTAGAATCTAAGGTGTTACTATTTAACTTCCGAAAACAAAACAAGTAATTATTCCAAAATTGGAAACTTTAGACTCTTGACTCGAACTAAAATTGCTAGTCATATATTTCTAAAAATATTTCTGTCTAAATTAAATATATTACCAAATTAAGATAATAATATTCTCAGTCTATGGATCAGACATCTCATCTTCCCCATCCACATCACGAGAATATTTCTTTAATATATCCAAGATATGCTTCTTGGGCTTGGGCTTCTTATACTGAAATGGGTTGAAAATCATCTGCGTCATTGACGCAGCGCAAATCACGATTTCTCGCGCCAAAATTTGAATTTAAACTGGAAGGGAACAAAACACGCTAATCCCTAACGATATGCTGAAAACAAAGAGTTATAGCAAACTCAAGTATCTTTCATCAATAGCTGTTTCTGAAATATCTAGTTCTTCATTCCAATACATTGAGATGGACTATATAAAGGCCATAAGAAAACTAAGAAACTAAAATAGGAAATTAGAATCTAAGGTGTTACTATTAACTTCCTAAAACAAAACAAGTATTATTCCAAAATTGGAAACTTTAGACTCTTCACTCGAACTAAATTGCTAGTCATATATAATTCTAAAAATATTTCTGTCTAATTAAATATATTACCAAATTAAGATAATAATATTCTCAGTCTATGGATCAGACATCTCATCTTCCCCA
Organism: Punica granatum; assembly: GCF_007655135.1. Classification (NCBI taxonomy): domain Eukaryota; kingdom Viridiplantae; phylum Streptophyta; class Magnoliopsida; order Myrtales; family Lythraceae; genus Punica; species Punica granatum. Next base: position 13,674 of record NW_022204075.1, read on the forward strand.
TCCACATCACGAGAATATTTCCTTAATATATCCAAGATATGCTTCTTTGGGCTTGGGCCTGTTGATATTGAATGGATTGAAATCCTCTGCGTCATTGACGCAGCGCAGATCACGATTTCTCGTTCCTAAATTTGAATTTAGGCTGGAAGGGAACAGAACACGGCTAGACCCTAACGATATCCTAAGACAAAGAGTTGTAGCGAACTCAAGGTATCTTTCATCTATAATGTTTCTGAAATATCTAGGTCTCTCTTCCAATACATTGAGATGGACTATATAAAGGCCAAAGAAAACTAAGAAACTAAAATAGGAAATTAGAATCTGGGCGTTATTGTTTAACTTCCGAAAACAAAACAAGTAATTATTCCAAAATTGGAAACTTTAGACTCTTGACTCGAACTAAAATTGATAGCAATATATATTCTAAAAATATTTCTGTCTAAATTAAATATATTACCAAATTAAATAATAATATTCTCAGTCTATGGATCAAGACATCTCATCTTCCCCATCCATATCACGAGAATATTTCCTTAATATATCCAAGATATGCTTCTTTGGGGTTGGGCTTGTAGATACAGATATGTGCTGAAAATCCTTTGCGTCATCGACGTAGCGCGGATCACGATTTCTCTTACCTAAATCTGATTTTAAACTCGAATGGAATAGTACACGACTAAACCCTAAACATATGCTGAAAACAAAGATTTATAGCAAACCCAAATTATCATTCATCTGTTGTTGTTCTGATGTATCAAGTTCTCTCTTCTAGTACATTGAGGTGGACTATATATAGGCCTAAGAAAACTAAGAAACTACAATAGGAATTAGAATCGAAGCCGTAACTGTGTAACTTCCTAAAACAAAACAAGTAAGTAAATTACCAAAATTGGAAACTTTAGACTCTTCACTCGAACTAAAATTGCTAGTCATATATAATTCAAAAAATATTTCTGTCTAAATTAAATATATTACCAAATTAAGATAATAGTATTCTCATTCTATGGATCAGACATCTCATCTTCCCCAACCACATCACGAGAATATTTCCTTAATATATCCAAGATATGCTTCTTGGGCTTGGGCTTGTGATACTGAAATGGACTGAAAATCTTCCGCGTCATTGACGCAGCGCAGATCACGATTTCTCGCGCCTGAATTTGAATTTAGTCTGGAAGGGAACAGAACACGCTAAACCCTAACGATATGCTGAAAACAAAGTTATAGCGAACTCAAAGTATCATTATCAGTCGTTGTTTCTGAGCAATCTAGTTCTCACTTCCAGTACATTGTGATTGACTATATGTTGGCCTATGAAAACCAAGAAACTAAAATAGGAAATTAGAATCTGCGCCGTTATTATGTAACTTCTAACACAAAACAAGTAATTATGCCAAAATCGGAAACTTTTGACTCTTGACTCGAACTAAAATTGCTAGTAAATTAAAATTCTAAATATATTCTATCTAAATTAATATATTACCTAATTAAGATATAATATTCTCAATCTATGAATAAGACATCTCATCTTCCCCATACACATCACGAGAATATTTCCTTAATATATCCAAGATATGAGTCTTTGGGCTTGGGTTTGTTGATACATATATGAGCTGAAAATCATTTGCGTCATTTACGAAGCGCGGATCATGATTTCTCGCACCTAAATCTGAATTTAGACTCGAATGGAATAGAACACGGCTAAACCCTAACGAAATGCTGAAAACATGAGTTATAGCAAACTCAAAGTATCTTTCGTTATTGTTGTTTCTGAAATATCTAGTTCTCTCTTCTAATACATTGAGATGGACTAATAAAGGCCTAAGAAAACTAAGAAACTAAAATAGGAAATTAGAATCAAGGCCGTTACTATGTAACTTCGTAAAGCAAATCAAGTAATTATTCCAAAATGGAGACTTTAGACTCTTGACTCGAAGTAAAATTGCTAGTCATGTATAATTCTAAAAATATTTCTGTCTAAATTAAATATATTACCAAATTAAGATAATAATATTCTCAGTCTATGGATCAAGACATCTCATCTTCCCCATCCACATCTCGAGAATATTTATATAATATATCCAAGATAAGCTTCTTTGGGCTTGGGCTTGTTGATACTGAAATGGGCAGATCACGATTTTTCGCGCCTAAATTTGAATTTAGACCGGAAGGGAACAGAACACGGCTAAACCCTAACGATATGCAGAAAACAAAGAGTAATAGCAAACTCAAAGTATCATTAATCAGTAGCTGTTTCTGAGGAATCTAGTTCTCACTTCCAGTACATTGTGATGGACTAAATGTTGGCTTATGAAAACCAAGAAACTAAAATAGGAAATTAGAATCTACGCCGTTATTATGTAACTTTCTAACACAAAACAAGTAATTATACCAAAATTGGAAACTTTTGACTCTTGACTCGAACTAAAATTGCAAGTAAATTATAATTCTAATATATTTCTATCTAAATTAATTATATAGCCTAATTAAAATAATAATATTCTCAATCTAAGGAATAAGACATCTCATCTTCCCCATACACATCACGAGAATATTTCCTTCATATATCAAAGATATGGGTCTTTGGGCTTGGGTTTGTTGATACATATATGAGCTGAAAATCATTTGCATAATTGACGCAGCGCGGATCACGATTTCGAGCGTCTAAATTTGAATTTAGACACGAATGGAATAGAACACGGCTAAACCCTAACGATATAGTGAAAATAAAGAGTTATAGCAAACTCAAAGTATCTTTCATCAACAGCTGTTTCAGAAATATCTAGTTCTCTCTACTAATACATTGAGATGGACTACATAAAGGCCTAAGAAAACTAAGAAACTAAAATTGGAAATTAGAATCTAGGGCGTTACTATTTAACTTCCTAAAACAAAACAAGTAATTATTCCAAAATTGGAAACTTTAGACCCTTCATTCGAACTAAAATTGCTAGAAATATATAATTCTAAAAATATTTCTGTCTAAATTAAATATATTACCAAATTAAGATTATGAAATTCTCAATCTAATAATCAAGACATCTCATCTTCCCCATTCACATCACGAGAATATTTCCTTAATATATCCAAGATATGCTTCTTTGGGCTTGGGCTAGCTGATACTGAAATGGGCTGAAAATCCTCCGCGTCATTGACGCAGCGCAAATTACCATTTCTTGCGCCTAAATTTGAATTTAGACTGGAAGGGAACAGAACACGGCTAAACCCTAACGATATGCTGAAAACAAAGAGTTATAGAAACTCAAAGTATCTTTCATCAATAGCTGTTTCTGAAATATCTAGTTTTCTCTTCTAATACATTAAGATGGACTATATCAAGGCCGAAGAAAACTAAGAAACTAAAATAGGAAATTAGAATCTTGGCCGTTACTATGTAACTTCCTAAAGCAAAACAAGTAATTATTTCAAAATTGGAAACTTTAGACTCTTGACTCGAACTAAAATTGCTAGTCATATATTATTCTAAAAATATTTCTGTCTAAATTAAAAATATTACGAAATTAAGATAATAATATTCTCAGTCTATGGATCAAGATATCTCATCTTCCCCATCCACATCACGAGAATATTTCCTTAATATGTCCAAGATATACTTCTTTGGACTTGGGCTTGTTGATACTAAAACGGACGGAAAATCCTCCGCGTCATTGACGAGCGCTTATCACAATTTTTCGCGCCTAAATTTGAATTTAGACTGGAAGGGCACAAAACACGTCTAAACCCTAACGATATGTTGAAAACAAAGAATTATGGCAAACTCAAAGTATCTTTCATCAATAGCAGTTTATGACAGATCTAGCTCTCTTCTAATACATTGAGATGGACTATATAAAGAACTAAGAAAACTAAGAAGCTAAAATAGGAAATTAGAATCTAGGCCGTTACTATGTAACTTCCTAAAAAAAAAACAAGTAATTATTCCAAAATTGGAAACTTTATACTCTTGACTCGAACTAAAATTGCTAGTCATATATAATTCTAAAAATATTTCTGTCTAAATTAAATATATTACTAAATTAAGATAATAATATTCTCAGTCTATGGATCAAGACATCTCATATTCCCATCCACATCACGAGAATATTTCCTTAATATATCCAAGATATGCTTCTTTGGGCTTGGGCATGTTGATACTGAAATGGGGTGTAAATCCTCCGCGTCATTGACGCAGCGCGGATCACGATTTCTCGCACCTAAATTTGAATTTAGACTGGAAAGGAACAAAACACGGCTAAACCCTAACGATATGATGAAAACAAAGAGATATAGCAAACTCAAAGTATCTTTCACAACAGCTGTTCCTGAAATCTCTAGTTCTCTCTTCTAATACATTGAGATGGACTATATAAAGTCCTAAGAAAACTAAGAAACTAAAATAGGAAATTAGAATCTAGGTCGTTAGTATGAAACTTCCTAAAACAAAACAAGTAATTATTCCCAAATTGAAAACTTTAGACTCTTGACTCGAACTAAAATTGCTAGTCAAATGTAATTCTAAAAATATTTCTGTCTAAATTAAATATATTACGAAATTAAGATAATAAAATTCTGAGTCTATGGATCAAGACATCTCATCTTCCCCATCCGCATCATGAGAATATTTCCTTAATATATCCAAGATATGCTTCTTTGGGCTTGGGTTTGTAGATACTGAAATGGGCTAAAAATCCTCCGCGTCATTGACGCCGCGTAGATCACAATTTCTCGCGCCTAAATTTGAATTTAGACTGAAAGGGAACAGAACATGGCTAAACGCCAACGAAATGCTGAAAACAAAGAGTTATAGCAAACTCAAAGTATCTTTCATCAATAACTGTTTCTGAAATATGTATTTCTCTCTACTAAGACATTGAGATGGACTATATAAAGGCCTAAGAAAACTAAGAAACTAAAATAGAAAATTAGAATCTAGGCCGTTTCTATATAACTTCCTAAAACAAAACAAGTAATTATTCCAAAATTGGAAACTTTAGACTCTTGACTCGAACTAAAATTGGTAGTCATATATAATTCTTAAAATATTTCTGTCCAAATGAAATATATTACCAAAATAAGAGAATAAAATTCTCAGTCTAAAGATCAAGACATCTCATCTTCCCCATCCACATAACGAGAATATTTCCTTCATATATCCAAGATATGCTTGTTTGGGGTTGGGCTTGTAGATACAAAAATGGGCTGAAAATCCCCCGCGTCATTGACTCAGCGCGGACCGCGATTTCTCGCGCCTAAATTTGAATTTAGACTGGAAGGTAATAGAACAAGGCTAAACCCCAACGATATGCTGAAAACAAAGTGTTATAGCAAACTCAAAGTATCTTTTATCAATAGCAGTTTCTGAAATATCTATTTCTCTCTTCTAACACATTGAGATGGACAATATAAAGGCCAAAGAAAACTAAGAAACTAAAATTGGAAATTAGAATCTAGGTTATTACTATGTAACTTCCTCAAACAAAACAAGTAATTATTCCAAAATTGGAAACTTTACGCTCTTGAGTCGAACTAAAATTTCTAGTCATATATAATTCTAAAAATGTTTCTGTCTAAAATAAATATATTACCAAATTAAGATAATAATTTTCTTGGTCTATAGATCAAGACATTTCAACTTCCCCATCCACATCACGAGAATATTTCCTTAATATATCCATGATGTGCTTCTTTGGGCTTGGGCTTGTTGATGCAGAAATGGGCTGAAAATCCTCCGCATCATTGACGCAGCGCAGATCACGACTTTTCGCGCCTAAATTTGAATTTTGACTGGAAGGGAACAAAACACGGCTAAACACTAACGATATGCTGAAAACAAAGAGTTATAGCTAACCCAAAGTATCATTCATCAGTAGCTGTTTCTGAGGAATCTAGTTCTCACTTCCAGTACATTGTGATGGACTATATGTTGGCCCATGAAAACTAAGAAACTAAAATAGGAAATTAGAATCTAGGCCGTTACTATATAACTTTCTAATGCAAAATAAGTAATTATTCCAAAATTGAGAACTTTAGGCACTTGACTCGAACGAAAATTGCTAGTCATATAAAATTCTAAAAATATTTTTGTCTAAAATAAATGTATTACCAAATTAAGATAATAATATTCTCAGTCTATAGTTCAAGACATCTCATCTTCCCCATCCACATCACGAGAATATTTCCTTAGTATATCCAAGATATGCTTCTTTGGGCTTGGCTTGTTGATATTGCAATGGGCCGAAAATCCTCCTCGTCATTGACGCAGCGGAGATCAAGATTTATCGCGCCTAAATTTGAATTTAGACTGGAAGGGGACAGAAAACGGCTGAACCCTAACGATATGCTTAAAACAAAGAGTTATAGCAAACTCAAAGTATTTTTCATCAATTGCTGTGTTTGAAATATCTAGTTCTCTCTTCTAACACATTGAGATGGACTATATAAAGGCCTAAGAAAACTAAGAAACTAAAATAGGAAATTAGAATCTAGGCCGTTACTATGTAACTTCTTAAAACAAAACAAGTAATTATTCCAAAATTGGAAACTTTAGACTCTTGACTCAAACTAAAATTAATAGTCATATATAATTCTAAAAATATTTCTGTCTAAATTAAATATATTACCTAATTAAGATAATAATATTCTCAATCTATGGAATAAGACATCTCATCTTCCCCATCCACATCACGAGAATATTTCCTTAATATATCCAAGATAGGCGTCGTTGGGCTTGGGTTTGTTGATACATATATGAGCCGAAAATCATTTGTGTCATTGACGCAGCGCGAATCACAATTTCTTACGCCTAAATTTGAATTTAGACTCGAATGGAATAGAACACGGCTAAACCCTAACAATATGCTGAAAACAAAGAGTTATAGCAAACTCAAGGTATCATTCATCAGTAACTGTTTCTGAGGAATCTAGTTCTTACTTCCAGTACATTGTGATGGACTATACGTTGGCCAATGAAAACCAAGAAACTAAAATAGGAAATTAGAATCTACGCCGTTATTATGTAACTTTCTAAAACAAAACAAGTAATTACTCCAAAATTACAAACTTTAGACTCTTAACTCGAACTAAAATTGCTAGTCATATACAATTCTAAAAATATTTCTGTCTAAATTAAATATATTACCAAATTAAGATAATAATATTCTTAGTCTATGGAACAAGACATCTCATCTTCCCCATCCACATCACAGGAATAATTCCTTAATATATCCAAGATTTGCTTGTTTGGGCTTGGGCTTGTTGATACAGAAATGGGCTGAAAATCCTCCGCGTCATTGAACCATTGCGGATCGCGATTTGTCGCGCCTAAATCTGAATTTAGACTGGAAGGGAACAGAACACGGCTAAACCCTAACGATATGCTGAAAACAAAAAGTTATAGCAAACTCAATGTATCATTCATCAGTAGCTATTTCTGATGAATCTAGTTCTCACTTCCAGTACATTGTGATGGACTATATGTTGGCCTATGAAAACCAAGAAACTAAAATAGGAAATTAGAATCTACGCTGTTATTATGTAACTTTCTAACACAAAACAAGTAATTATACCAAAATTGGAAACTTTTGGCTCTTGACTCGAACTAAAATTGCAAGTAAATTATAATTCTAAATATATTTCTATCTAAATTAAATATATTACCTAATTAAGATAATAATATTCTCAATCCATGGAATAAGACATCTCATCTTCCCCATCCACATCACAAGAATATTTCCTTAATATATCCAAGATATGCGTCTCTGGGCTTGGGTTTGTTGATACATATATGAGCTGAAAATCATTTACGTCATTGACGCAGCGCGGATCAAGATTTCTCGCGCCTAAATGTGAATTTAGACTCGAATGGAATCGAACACGGCCAAACCCTAACGATATGCTGAAAACAAAGATTTATAGCAAACCCAAAGTATCATTCATCTGTAGTTGTTTCTGATGTATCAAGTTCTTTCTTCCAGTACAATGAGATGGACTATATATAGGCCTAAGAAAACTAAGAAACCAAAATAGGAAATTCGAATCTAGACCGTTACTATGTAACTTCCTAAAACAAAACAAGTAATTGTACCGAAATTGGAAATTTTAGACTCTTCACTCGAACTAAAATTGCTAGTCATATATAATTCTAAAAATATTTCTGTCTAAATTAAATATATTACGTAATTAAGATAATAATATTCTCATTCTATGGATCAAGACATCCCATCTTCCCCATCGACAACACGAGAATATTTCCTTAATATATCCAAGATATGCTTCTTTGGGCTTGGGCTTGTTGATACAGAAATGGGCTGAAAATCCTCCGCGTCATTGACATAGCGCGGATCGCGATTTCTCGAGCCTAAATCTGAATTTTGACTGGAAGGGAACAGAACACGACTAAACCCTAACGATATGCTGAAAACAAAGAGTTATAGCAAACTCAAAGTATCATTCATCAGTAACTGTTTCTGAAGAATCTAGTTCTCACTTCCAGTACATTGTGATGGACTATATGTTGGGCAATGAAAACCAAGAAACTAAAATAGGAAATTAGAATCTACTCCGTTATTATGTAACTTTCTAAAACAAAACAAGTAATTACCCCAAAATTGGAAACGTTAGACTCTTAACTCGATCTAAAATTTCTAGTCATATATAATTCTAAAAATATTTCTGTCTAAATTAAATATATTACGTATTTAAGATAATAATATTCTGAGTCTATGGATCAAGACATCTCATCTTCCCCATCGACATCACGAGAATAATTCCTTTATATATCCAAGATATGCTTTTTTGGGCTTGCGCTTGTTGATACAGAAATGAGCTGAAAATCCTCCGCGTCATTGAACCAGCGCGGATCGCGATTTCTCGCGCCTAAATCTTAATATAGACTGGAAGGGAACAGAACACGGCTAAACCCTAACGATATGCTAAAAACAAAAAGTTATAGCAAACTCAATGTATCATTCATCAGTAGCTGTTTCTAAGGAATCTAGTTCTCACTTCCAGTACATTGTGATGGACTATATGTTGGTCTATGAAAACCAAGAAACTAAAATAGGAAATTAGAATCTACGCCTTTATTATGTAACTTTCTAACACAAAACAAGTAATTATTCCAAAATTGGAAACTTTAGACTCTTAACTCAAACTAAAATTTCTAGTCATATATGATTCTAAAAATATTTCTGTCTAAATTAAATATATTTACCAAATTAAGATAATAATATTCTTAGTCTATGGATCAAGTCTTCTCATCTTCCCCATCCATATCACGAGAATAATTCCTTAATATATCCAAGATATGCTTGTTTGGGCTTGGGCTTGTTGATACAAAAATTGGCTGAAAATCCTCCGCGTCATTGAACCAGCGCGGATCGCGATTTCTTGCGCCTAAATCTTAATTTAGACTGGAAGGGAACTGAACACGGCTAAACCCTAACGATATGCTGAAAACAAAAAGTTATAGCAACTCAAAGTATCATTCATCAGTGGCTGTTTCTGAGGAATCTAGTTTTCTCTTCCAGTACATTGTGATGAACTATATGTTGGCCTATGAAAACCAAAAAACTAAAATAGGAAATTAGAGTCTACGCCGTTATTATGTAACTTTCAAACACAAAACAAGTAATTATACCAAAATTGGAAACTTCTGACTCTTGACTCGAACTAAAATTGGGCAAATTACAAAAAAAAAACCCAAGTTTTGTAAAATGTCTCAGTTTTGTCCTAAATGTTGTTTTGTAACTAAAAAAAACATAAGTTTTCTAAAATATCTAAAAAATGACCTCCGTTATAACTTCCGTCAATTGTTGCCTACGTGTGACCTACGTGGACTGTTAAAGGGACCAACTAGCCTATGTGTGACCTACGTGGACTATTAAAGGGACCCACCATCAGCGGCAAAAATTGACGGAAGTTATAATGGAGGTCATTTTTGAGACATTTTAGAAAACTTATGGTTTTTTTTGTTACAAAACAAAATTTAGGACAAAATTGAGATATATTACAAAACTTAGGTTTTTTTTTGTAATTTACCCAACTAAAATTGCAAGTAAATTATAATTCTAAATATATTTCTATCTAAATTAAATATATTACCTAATTAAGATAATAATATTCTCAATCTATGGAATAAGACATCTCATCTTCCCCATCCACATCACGAGAATATTTCCTTAATATATCCATGATATGCGTCTTTGGGCTTGGGTTTGTTGATACATATATGAGCTGAAAATCATTTGCGTCATTGACGCAGCGTGGATCAAGATTTCTCGCGCCTAAATCTGAATTTAGACTCGAATGGAATAGAACACGGCTAAACCGTAACGATATGCTGAAAACAAAGATTTATAGCAAACCCAAAGTATCATTCATCTGTAGTTGTTTCTAATGTATCTAGTTCTCTCTTCTAGCACATTGAGATGGACTATATATAGGCCTAAGAAAACTAAGAAACTAAAATAGGAAATTAGAATCTAGGCCGTTACTATGTAACTTCCTAAAACAAAAAAAGTAATTGTACCAAAATTGGAAACTTTAGACTCTTCACACGAATTAAATTGCTAGTCATATATAATTCTCAAAATATTTCTGTCTAAATTAAATATATTACCAAATTAAGATGATAATATTCTCAGTCTATGGATAAAGACATCTCATCTTCCCCATCCACAACACGAGAATATTTCCCTAATATATCCAATATATGCTTCTTTGGGCATGGGCTTGTTGATACAGAAATGGGGTGAAAATTCATCGCGTCATTGACCCAGCGCGGATCGCGATTTCTCGCACCTAAATTTGAATTTAGACTGGAAGAGAATATAACACGGCTAAACCCTAACGATATGATGAAAACAATGGGTTATAGTAAACTCAAAGAACCTTTCATCAATAACTGTTTCTGAAATATCTCGTTCTCACTTCCAGTACATTGTGATGGACTATATGTTGGCCAATGAAAACTAAGATACTAAAATAGGAAATTAAAATCTAGGCCGTTACAATGTAACTTTCTAAAACAAAAGAAGTAATTACTCCAAAATTGGAAACTTTAGACTCTTGGCTCGAACTAAAATTACAATTAAATTATAATTATAATATATTTCTATCTAAATAAAATATATTACGTAATTAAGATAATAATATTCTTAATCTATGGAACAAGACATCTCATCTTCCCCATTCACATCAAGAGAATATTTCCTGAATATATCAAAGATATGCTTCTTTGGGCTTGGGCTTGTTGATACGGATATGAGCTGAAAATGCTCCGCCTCATTGACCCAACGCGAATCACGATTTCTCGCGCCTAAATCTTAATTTAGACTTGAAAGGAATAAAACACGGCTAAACCCTAACGATATGCCGAAAACAATGAGTTATAGGAAACTCAAAGTATCATTCATCAATAGTTGTTTATGAAATATCTAGATCTCTCTACTAGTACATTGAGATGGACTATATACAGGCCTTGGAATACTAAGAAACTAAAATGGGAAATTAGAATCTAGGCCGTTACTATGTTACTTCCTAAAACAAAATAAGTAATTATTTCAGAATTGGAAACTTTAAACTCTTGACTCGAACTGAAATTGCTAGTCATATATAATTCTAAAAATATTTCTTTCTATGTTAAATATATTAGCTAATTAAGATAATAATATTCTCAGTCTATGGATCAAGACATCTCATCTTCCCCATACACATAACGATAATATTTCCTTAATATATCCAAGATATGCTTCTTTGGACTTGGGCTGGTTGATACAGATAAAGGCTGAAAATCCTCCGAATCATTGACACGGCGCAGATCACGATTTCTCGCGCCTAAATCTGAATTCAGGCTGGAAGGGATAAGAACACGGCTAAACCCTAACGATATGCTGGAAACAAAGAGTTATAGCAAACTCAAAGTATCATTCATCAGTAGCTGTTTCTGAGGAATCTAGTTCTCACTTCCAGTGCATTGTGATGGACTATTTGTTGGCCTATGAAAACTAAGAAACTAAAATAGGAAATTTGAATCTAGGCTGTTACTATGTAACTTTCTAAAGCAAAACAAGTAATTACTCCAAAATTGGAAACTTTAGGGTCTGTTTGGTTTCAAGATTCTATTTTAGAATCACAATTCTAACTTAACTCTACCCACTACAAAATAAAATAATTCATATAAAGTCAAAGAGTGGGCCCCATTTATACCACTTTTTTCCACAACAAAACAACATAACTCATACAAAGTCAAAGGGTGGACCCCATTTATTCCACTCAAAATCAAAATCAAAATATGATTTTAAAATCCTACTATGAAACCAAACGCAACCTTAGACTCTTGACTCGAACCAAAATTACAAGTAAATTATAATTCTAAATATATTTCAATATAAATTAAATATATTACGTAATTAAGATAATAATATGCTCAATCTATGGATCAAGACATCTCATCTTCCCCATTCACATCAAGAGAATATTTCCTAATTATATCCAAATATGCTTCTTTGGGCATGGTTTTGTTGATACAGATATGAGCTGAAACTCCTCCGCCTCATTGACCCAGCGCGGATCACGATTTCTCGCGCCTAAATCTTAATTTAGACTCGAATGGAATAGAACACGGCTAACGACATGCTGAAAACAAAGAGTTATAGCAAACTCAAAGTATCATTCATCAGTAGTTGCTTCCGATGTATCTAGTTCTCTCTTCTAGTACATTGAGATGGACAATATATAGGCCTAAGAATACTAACAAACTAAAATAGGAAATTAGAATCTAGGCCGTCACTATTTAACTTCCTAAAACAAAAGAAGTAATTGTACCAAAATTGGAAACTTTAGACTCATCACTCGAATTAAAATTGCTAGTCATATATAATTCTTAAAATATTTCTGTCTAAATTAAATATATTACAAAATTAAGATGATAATATTCTCTGTCTATGGATAAAGACATCTCATCTTCCCCATCCATAACACGAGTATATTTTCTTAATATATCCAAGATATGCTTCTTTGGGCATGGTTTTGTTGATACAGATATGAGCTGAAAATCCTACGCCTCATTGACCCAGCGTGGATCACGATTTCTCACGCCAAAATCTTAATTTAGGCTCAAAGGGAATAGAACACGGCTAAACCCTAACGACATGCTGAAAACAAAGAGTTATAGCAAACTCAAAGTATCATTCATCAGTAGTTGTTTCCGATGTATCTAGTTCTCTCTTCTAGTACATTGAGATGTACTATATGTCGGCCAATGAAAACTAAGAAACTGAAATAGGAAATTAAAATCTAGGCCGTTACAATGTAACTTTCTAAAATAAAACAAGTAATTACTCCAAAATTGGAAACTTTAGACTCTTGGCTCGAACTAAAATTACAAGTAAATTATAATTATAAATATATTTCTATCTAAATTAAATATATTACGTAATTAAGATAATAATATTCTCAATCTATGGAACAAGACATCTCATCTTCCCCATTCACATCAAGAGAATATTTCCTGAATATATCCAAGATATGCTTCTTTGGGCTTGGGCTTGTTGATACGGATATGAGCTGAAAATGCACCGCCTCATTGACCCAACGCGAATCACGATTTCTCGCGCCTCAATCTTAATTTAGACTTGAAAGGAATAAACAAACGGCTAAACCCTAACGATATGCCGAAAACAATGAGTTATAGGAAACTCAAAGTATCATTCATAAATAGTTGTTTATGAAATATCTAGTTCTCTCTACTAGTACATTGAGATGGAATATATACAGGCCTAGTAATACTAAGAAACTAAAATGGGAAATTAGAATCTAGGCCGTTACTATGTTACATCCTAAAACAAAATAAGTAATTATTCCAGAATTGGAAATTTTAAACTCTTGACTCGAACTAAAATTGCTAGTCATATATAATTCTAAAAATATTTCTTTCAATGTTAAATATATTAACTAATTCAGATAATAATATTCTCAGTCTATGGATCAAGACATCTCATCTTCCCCATACACATAACGATAATATTCCTTAATATATCCAAGATATGCTTCTTTGGACATGGGCTTGTTGATACAGATAAGGGCTGAAAATCCTCCGAGTCATTGACACGGCGCAGATAACGATTTCTCGCGCCTAAATCTGAATTCAGGCTGGAAGGGAAAAGAACACGGCTAAACCCTAACGATATGCTGGAAACAAAGAGTTATAGCAAACTCAAAGTATCATTCATCAGTAGCTGTTCCTGAGGAATCTAGTTCTTACTTCCAGTGCATTGTGATGGACTATTTGTTGGCCTAAGAAAACTAAGAAACTGAAATAGGAAATTAGAATCTAGGCCGTTACTATATAACTTTCTAAAGCCAAACAAGTAACTACTCCAAAATTGGAAACTTTAGACTCTTGGCTCGAACTAAAATTACAAGTAAATTATAATTCTAAATATATTTCTATATAAATTAAATATATTACGTAATTAAGATAATAATATGCTCAAACTATGGATCAAGACATCTCATCTTCCCCATTCACATCAAGAGAATATTTCCTAATTATATCCAAGATATGCTTCTTTGGGCATGGTTTTGTTGATACAGATATGAGCTGAAACTCCTCCGCCTCATTGACCCAGCGCGGATCACGATTACTCGCGCCTAAATCTTAGTATAGACTCGAAGGGAACAGAACACGACTAAACCCTATCAACATGCTGAAAACAAAGAGTTACAGCATACTCAAAGTATCATTCATCAATAGTTGTTTCCGATGTATCTAGTTCTCCCTTCTAGTACATTGAGATGGACAATATATAGGCCTAAGAATACTAACAAACTAAAATAGGAAATTAGAATGTAGGCCGTTACTATGTAACTTCCTAAAACAAAAGAAGTAATTGTACCAAAATTGAAAACTTTAGACTCTTCACTCGAATTAAAATTGCTAGTCATATATAATTCTCAAAATATTTCTGTCTAAATTAAATATATTACCAAATTAAGATGATAATATTCTCAGTCTATGGATAAAGACATCTCATCTTCCCCATCCAAAACACGAGAATATTTTCCTAATATATCCAAGATATGCTTCTTTGGGCATGGTTTTGTTGATACAAATATGAGCTGAAAATCCTACGCCTTATTGACCCAGCACGGATCACGATTTCTCGCGCCTAAATCTTAATTTAGACTCGAAGGGTATAGAATACGGCTAAACCCTAACGACATGCTGAAAACAAAGAGTTATAGCAAATTCAAAGTATCATTCATCAGTAGTTGTTTCCGATGTATCTAGTTCTCTCTTCTAGTACATTGAGATAGACTGTATGTTGGCCAATGAAAACTAAGAAACTAAAATAGAAAATTAAAATCTAGGCCGTTACAATGTAACTTTCTAAAACAAAACAAGTAATTACTCCAAAATTGGAAACTTTAGACCCTTGGCTCGAACTAAAATTACAAGTAAATTATAATTATAAATATATTTCTATCTAAATTAAATATATTACGTAATTAAGATAATAATATTCTCAATCTATGGAACAAGTCTTCTCATCTTCCCCATTCACATCATGAGAATATTTCCTTAATATATCCAAGATATGTTTCTTTGGGCTTGGGCTTGTTGATACAGATATGAGCTGAAAATCCTCCGCCTCATTGACCCAGCTCAGATCACGATTTCTCGCGCCTAAATCTTAATTTAGACTCGAAAGGGATAAAACACAGCTAAACCTTAACGATATGCTGAAAACAATGAGTTATAGGAAACTCAACGTATCATTCATCAATAGTTGTTTCTGAAATATCTACTTCTCTCTTCTAGTACATTGAGATGGACTATATACAGGCCTAGGAATACTAAGAAACTAAAATGGGAAATTAGAATCTAGGCCGTTACTATGTTACTTCTTAAAACAAAATAAGTAATTATTCCAGAATTGGAAACTTTAAACTCTTGACTCGAACTAAAATTGCTAGTCATATATAATTCTAAAAAAATTTCTTTCTATATTAAATATATTACCTAATTAAGATAATAATATTCTCAGTCTATGGATCAAGACATCTCATCTTCCCCATCCACATAACGAGAATATTTCCTTAATATATCCAAGATATGCTTCTTTGGACCTGGGCTTGATGATACAGATATGAGTTGAAAATCCTCCGCGTCATTGACACAGTGCAGATCACGATTTCTCGCGCTAAATCTGAATTCAGGCTGGAAGGGAACAGAACACGGCTAAACCCTAACGATATGCTGAAAACAAAGAGTTATAGCAAACTCAAAGTATCATTCATCAGTAGCTGTTTCTGAGAATCTAGTTCTCACATCCAGTACATTGTGATGGACTATATGTTGGCCTATGAAAACTAAAAACTAAAATAGGAAATTAGAATCTAGGCCGTTACTATGTAACTTTCTAAAGCAAAACAAGTAATTACTCCAAAATTGGAACTTTAGACTCTTGACTCGAACTAAAATTACAAGTAAATTATAATTCTAAATATATTTCTATATAAATTTAATATATAACGTAATTAAGATAATAATATGCTCATCTATGGATCAAGACATCTCATCTTCCCCATTCACATCAAGAGAATATTTCCTAATTATATCCAAGATATTCTACTTTGGTCATGGTTTTGTTGATACAGATATGAGCTGAAAATCCTCCCCCTCATTGACGCAGCGCGGATTAGGATTTCTCGCGCCTTAATCTTAATTTAGACTTGACGGGGAATAGAACTCGGCTAAACCCTAACGACATGCTGAAAACAAAGAGTTATAGCAAACTCAAAGTATCATTCATCAGTAGTTGTTTCCGATGTATCTAGTTCTCTCTTCTAGTACATTGAGATGAACAATATATAGGCCTAAGAAAACTAAGAAACTGAAATCGAAAATTACAATTTAGGCCGTTACTATGTTACTTCCGAAAACAAAATAAGTAATTATACCAGAATAGAAAACTTTAAACTCTTGACTCGAACTAAAATTCCTAGTCATATATAATTCAAAAAATATTTTTTACTATATTAAATGTATTACATAATTAAGATAATAATATTCTCAGTCTATGGATCAATATATCTCATCTTCCCCATCCATATCACGAGAATAATTCCATAATATATCCAAGATATGCTTCTTTGAGCTTGGTCTTGTTGATACAGATATGGGCTAAAAATCCTCCGCGTCATTGACACTGCGCGGATCACGATTTCTCGCTCATAAATCTGAATTTAGACTGGAAGGGAACAGAACACGGCTAAACCCTAACGATATGTTGAAAACAAAGAGTTATAGAAGACTCAAAGTATCATTCATCAGTAGCTGTTTCTGAAATATCTAGTTCTCTCTTCTTGTACATTGAGATGGACTATATATAGGCCTATGGGAACTAAGAAACTAAAATAGGAAATTAGAATCTGGGCCGTTACCATGTTACTTCCTAAAACAAAATAAGTAATCATTCCAGAAGTGGAAACTTTAAACACTTGACTAGAACTAAAATTCCAAGTCATATATAATTCTAAAAATATTTTTTACTATATTAAATGTAATGCCTAATTAAGATAATAATATTCTCAGTCTATGGATCAAAACATCTCATCTTCCCCATCCACATCACGAGAATATTTCCATAATATATCCAAGATATGCTTCTTTGGGCTTAGGCTTGTTGATACAGATATGGGCTGAAAATCCTCCGCGTCATTGACATAGCGCGGATCACGATTTCTCGCGCCTAAATCTTAATTTCGACTGGAAGGGAACATAACAGAGCTAAACCCTAACGATATACTCAAAACAAACAGTTATAGCAAACTCAAAGTATCATTCATCAGTAGCAGTTTCTGAGGAATCTAGTTCTCACTTCCAGTACATTGTGATGGACTATATGTTGGCCAAAGAAAACTAAGAAACTAAAATTGGAAATTAAAATCTAGGCCGTTACTATGTAAATCTATAAATCAAAACAAGCAATTTTTCCAAAATTGAAACTTTAGACTCTTGACTAGAACTAAAATTACAAGTAAACTGTAATTCTAAATATATTTCTATCTAAATTATATATATTACATAATTATGATAATAATATTCTATATCTATGGATCAAGTCATCTCATCTTCCCCATTCACATCAAGAGAATATTTCCTTAATATATCCAAGATATGCTTCTTTAGGCTTGGGCTTGTTGATACATATATGAGCTGAAAGTCCTCCGCCTCATTGACGCAGCGCAGATCAGGATTTCTCGCGCCTAAATCTTAATTTAGACTCGTAGGGAATAGAACACGGCTAAACCCTAACGATATGCTGAAAACAAAGAGTTATAGCAAACTCAAAGTATCATTCATCAATAGTAGTTTCTGAAATATCTAGGTCACTCCTCTTGTACATTCAGATGGACTATATATAGGCCTAAGAGAACTAAGAAACTAAAATAGGAAATTAGAATCAAGGCCGTTACTATATTACTTCCTAAAACAAAATAAGTAATTATTCCAGAATTGGATACTTTAAACTCTTGACTCGAACTAAAACCGCTAGTCATATATAATTCTAAAAATATTTCTTTCTATATTAAATATATTACATAAATAAGATATAATATTCTCAGTCTATAGATCAAGACATCTTATCTTCCCCATCCACATCACGAGAATATTTCCTTAATATTTCAAAGATATGCTTCTTTGGGCTTGGGCTTGTGGATACAGAAATGGGTTAAAAATTCTCCGCGTCATTGACACTGCGTGGATCACGATTTCTCGCGCCTAAATCTGAATTTAGCTTGGTAGGGAACAGAACACGGCTAAATCCTAACGATATGCTGAAAACAAAGAGTTATAGTACATTGTGATGGACTATATGTTGGCCAATGAAAACTAAGAAACTAAAATAGGAAATTTAAATCTAGGTCGTTACAATGTAACTTTCTAAAACAAAACAAGTAATTACTCCAAAATTGGAAACTTTAGACTCTTGACTCGAACTAAAATTACAAGTAAATTATAATTATAAATATATTTCTATCTAAATTAAATATATTACGTAAATAAGATAATAATATTCTCAATCTATGGAACAAGTCTTCTCATATTCCCCATTCACATCAAGAGAATATTTCCTTAATATATCAAAGATATGTTTCTTTGGGCTTGGGCTTGTTGATACGGATATGAGCTGAAAATCCTCCGCCTCATTGAAACAGCGCAGATCACGATTTCTCGCGCCTAAATCTGAATTCAGGTTGGAAGGGAACAGAACACGGCTAAACCTTAACGATATGCTGAAAACAAAGAGTTATAGAAAACTCAAAGTATCATTCATCAGTAGCTGTTTCTGAGAAATCTAGTTCTCACCTCCTGTACATTGTGATGGACTACATGTTGGCCTATGAAAACTAAAAAACTAAAATAGGAAATTAGAATCTAGGCCGTTACTATGTAACTTTCTAAAGCAAAACAAGTAATTACTACAAAATTGGAAACTTTAGACTGTTGACTCGAACTAAAATTACAAGTAAATTATAATTCTAAAAATATTTCTTTCTAAATTAAATGTATTACCTAATTAAGATAATAATATTCTCAGTCTATGGATCAAGACATCTCATCTTCCCCATGCACATCAAGAGAATATTTCCTAATTATATCCAAGATATGCTTCTTTGGGCATGGTATTGTTGATACAGATATGAGCTGAAAATCCTACGCCTCATTGACGCAGCCCGAATCACGATTTCTCGCGCCTAAATCTTAATTTTGGTTCGAAGGGAATAGAACACGGCTAAACCCTAACGACATGCTGAAAACAAAGAGTTATAGCAAACTCAAAGTATCATTCATCAATAGTTGTTTCCAATGTATCTAGTTCTCTCTTCTAGTACATTAAGATGAACAATATATAGGCCTAAGAATACTAAGAAACTAAAATAGAATATTAGAATCCAGGCCGTTATTATGTTACTTCCAAAAACAAAATAAGTAATTATTCCAGAATAGAAAACTTTAAACTCTTGACTCGAACTAAAATTGCTAGTCATATATAATTCTAAAAATATTTCTTTCTATATTAAAAATATTACCTAATTAAGAAAATAATATTTTCAGTCTATGGATCAAGACATCTCATCTTCCCCATCCACATCACGAGAATATTTCCTTAATATATCCAAGATATGATTCTTTGGGCTTGGGCTTGTTGATACAGATATGGGCTGAAAATCCTCCGCGTCATTGGCACTGTGGATTACGATTTCTCGCGCCTAAATCTGAATTTAGCTTGGAAGGGAACAGAACACGGGTAAATCCTAACGATATGCTGAAAACAAAGAGTTGTAGCAGACTCAAAGTATCATTCATCAGTAGCTGTTTCTGAAGTATCTAGTTCTCTCTTCTTGTACATTGAGATGGACTATATATTGGCCTAAGAGAACTAAGAAACTAAAATAGGAAATTAGAATCTAGGCCGTTACCATGTTACTTCCTAAAACAAAATAAGTAATTATTCTAGAATTGGAAACTTTAAACTCTTGACTAGAACTAAAATTCCTAGTCATATATAATTCTAAAAATATTTTTACTATATTAAATGTATTACCTAATTAAGATAATAATATCTCAGTCTATGGATCAAGCAATATCATCTTCCCCATCCATATCACGAGAATATTTCCTTAATATATCCAAGATATGCTTCTTTGGCTTGGGCTTGTGGATACAGATATGGGCTAAAAATTCTCCGCGTCATTGACACTGCGGGGATCACTATTTCTCGCGCCTAAATCTGAATTTAGACTGGAAGGGAACAGAACACGGCTAAATCCTAAAGATATGCTGAAAACAAAGAGTTATAGCAGACTCAAAGTATCATTTATCAGTAGTTGTTTCTTGAAATATCTAGTTCTCTTTTCCTGTACATTGAGATGGACTATATATAGGCCTAAGGGAACTAAGAAACTAATATAGGAAATAAGAATCTAGGCCGTTACCTTGTTAATTCCTAAACAAAATAAGTAATTATTCTAGAATTGGAAACTTTAAACTCTTGACTCGAACTAAAATTCCTAGTCATATATAATTCTAAAAATAATTTTTACTATATTAAATGTATTACCTAATTAAGATAATAATATTCTCAGTCTATGGATCAAGATATCTCTTCTTCCCCATCCACATCACGAGAATATTTCCACAATACATCCAAGATGCTTCTTTGGCTTGGGGTTGTTGATACAGATATGGGCTGAAAATCCTTAGCGTCATTGACACAGCGCGGATCACGATTTCTCGCGCCTTAATCTGAATTTAGACTGGAAGGGAATAGAAACACGGCTAAACTCCAATGATATGCTGAAAACAAAGAGTTATAGCAGACTCAGGTATCATTCATCATTTAGTGTTTCTGAGGAATCTAGTTCTCACTTCCGGTACATTGTGATGGACTATGTGTTGGCCAATGAAAACTAAGAAACTAAAATAGGAAATTAGAATCTAGGCCGTTACCATGTTACTTCCTAAAATAAAATAAGTAATTATTCCAGAATTGGAAACTTTAAGCTCTTGACTAAACTAAAATTCCTTCCTATATATATTATTCTAAAAATATTTTTACTATATTAAATGTATTACCTAATTAAGATAATAATATTGTCAGTCTATGGATCAAGACATCTCATTTTCCCCATCCACATCACGAGAATATTTCCATAATATATCCAAGATATGCTTCTTTGAGCTTGGGTTTGTTGATACAGATATTGGCTGAAAATCCTCAGCGTCATTGACACAAGGCGGATAACGATTTCTCGCACTTAAATCTAAATTTAGACTGGAAGGGAACAGAACACGGCTAAACCCTAACGATATGTTGAAAACAAAGAGTTATAGAAAACTCAAAGTACCATTCATCAGTAGTTGTTTCTGAGGAATCTAGTTCTCACTTCCAATACATTGTGATGGACTATATGTTGGCCAATGAAAACTAAGAAAACAAATAGGAAATTAGAATCTTGGCCATTACCAAGTTATCCTAAAACAAAATAAGTAATTATTCTAAAATTGGAAACTTTAAACTCTTGACTATAACTAAAATTACTAGTCATATGTAATTCTAAAAATATTTTTTACTATATTAAATGTATTGCCTAATTAAGATAATAATATTCTCAGTCTTGGATCAAGACATCTCATCTTCCCCATCCACATCACGAGAATATTTCCATAATATATCAAAGATATGCTTCTTTGGGCTTGGGGCTGTGCTATACAGATATGGGCTGAAAATCCTCCGCGTCATTGACACAGCGCGGATAACGATTTTCGCGCCTAAATCTGAATTTAGACTGGAAGGGAACAGAACACGGCTAAACCCTAACTATATACTGAAAACAATGAGTTATAACAAACTCAAAGTATAATTCATCAGTAGTAGCTGTTTCTGAGGAATCTAGTTCTCACTTCCAGTACATTATGATGGACAATATGTTGGCCAATGAAAACTAAGAAACTAAAATAGGAAATTAGAATCTAGGCCGTTACTATGTAAATCAATAAAACAAAACAAGTAATTACTCCAAAATTGGAAACTTTAGACTCTTGATTCGAACTAAAATTACAAGTAAATTATAATTCTAAATATATTCTATCTAATTTAAATATATTGTAATTAAGATAATAATATTTTCAATCTGTTGATCAAGACATCTCATATTCCCCATTCACATCAAGAGAATATTTCCTAATATATCCAAGATATGCTTCTTTAGGCTTGGGCTTGTTGATACAGTTATGAGCTGGTAATCCTCCGCCTCATTGACGCAGTGCGGATCAGGATTTGTCTCGCCTAAATCTTAATTTAGACTCGAAGGGAGGGAATAGAACACCGCTAAACCCAACGATATCATTCATAGTAGTTCTTTCCGATGTATCTAGTTCTCTCTTCTAGTACATTGAGATGGACTATATATAGGCCTAAGAATACTAAGAAACTAAAATAGGAAATTAGAATTTAAGCCGTTACTATGTTACTTCCTAAAAAAAAGTAATTATTCCAAAATTGGAAACAACTTTAAAACTCTGACTCCAACTAAAATTGCTAGTCATATAATTCTAAAATATTTCTTTCTAAATTAAATATATTACCTAACGAAGATAATAATATTATCAGTTTATGGATCAAGAATCTCATCTTTCCCATCCACATCACGAGAATATTTCCTTAATATATCCAAGATATGCTCTTTGGGCTTGGGGCTTGTGGATACTGATATGGGCTAAAAATTCTCCACGTCATTAACACTGCCGTGGATCACAATTTCTCGCCTTAAATCTGAATTAAGACTGGAAGGGAACAGAACACGGCTAAATCCTAACGATATGCTGAAAACAAGAGTTATAGCAGACTCAAAGTATCATTCATCAGTAGCTGTTTCTGAAATATCTAGTTCTCTCTTCTTGTACGTTGAGATGGCCTATATATAGGCCTAAGAGAACTAAGAAACTAAAATAGCAAATTAGAATCTAGGCCGTTACAATGTTACTGCCTAAAACAAAAAAAGTAATTATTTCAGAATTGGAAACTTTGATACTTGACTCGAACTAAAAATTGCTAGTCATATATAATTCTAAAAATATTTCTTTCTAAATTAAATAATTACCTAATTAAGATAATAATATTCTCAGTTATGGATCAAGACATCTTCTTCCCCATAAACACTCACGAGAATATTTTCATAAATATATCAATATATGCTCTTGGGCTGGGCTTGTTGATACTGATATGGGCTGAAAATCCTCCGCGCCATTGACGAAGCGCGGATCACGATTTCGCGCGCCTAAATTGGAATTTAGACTGGTAGGGAAAAAACACGGCTAAACCCAAGCGATATGATGAAAACAATGAATTATAGCAAACTCAAGGTTTCTTTCATCATAGCTCCTTATGAGGAATCTAGTTCTCACGTCGACTACATTGTGATGGACTATATGTGGCCTATGAAAACTAAGAAACTAAAATAGGAAATTAAATCTAGGCCGTTACATGAACTTTCTAACAGATAAGTAATTACTCAGAAATTGGAAACTTTAGACTCTTGACTCGAACTAAATTACAAGTAAACTATAATTCTAATATATTTCTATCTAAATTAAAGATATTACGTAATTTAGTAAGATAATGATTATTCAGTCTATGGATCAAGTCATCTCGTCTTCCCCATTCACATCAAGAGAATATTTCCTTATATAATCCAAGTATGTTTCTTTTGGCTTGGGCTTGTTGATACAGATATTAGCTGAAAATCCTCCGCCTCATTGACGCGGCGCGGATCAGGATTTGTCGCGTCTAAATCTTAATTTAGACTCGACGGAAATAGAACACGGCTAAATCCTAACAATATGCTGAAAACAAAGAGTTTATAGCAAACTCAAGTATCATTCACTAGTAGTGTTTTGATGTATCTAGTTCTCTCTTCTAGTAACATTGAGATGGACTACATATAGGCCTAGAATACAAAGAAACTAAAATAGGAAATTAGAATCTAGGCCTTACTTTGTTACTTCCTAAACAAAAATAAGTAATTATTCCAAAATTGTAAACTTTAAACTCTTGACTCGAACTAAAATTGCTAGTCATATATATTCTAAAAATATTTCTTTCTAAATTAAATAAATGTACCTATAAGATAATAATATTCTCAGTCTATGGATCAAGACATCTCATCTTCCCATCCACATCACGAGAATATTTTCATAATATAGCCAAGATATGCTTCTTTGGGCTTGGGCTTGTGATACTGATATAAGCTGAAAATCCTCCGCGCCCATTGACGAAGCGCGGATCACGATTTCGCGCGCCCTAAATTGGAATTTAGACTGTAGGGAAAAAACACGGCTAAACCCAAGCGATATGATGAAAACAATGAATTATAGCAAACTCAAGGTTTCTTTCATCAATAGCTCCTTATGAGGAATCTAGTTCTCACGTCGACTACATTGTGATGGACTATATGT
>NW_022204076.1:0-97198 GCF_007655135.1 Punica granatum
GGACGCGCGTTCAATCAAGTCTCAAGCTTTTTTCCGGCTTTCTCTTATTCGAATGGGACCCCAGCTCAGCCAAGCCAAGCCACAAGCCACGGCTCAATCTCCAAGCCCCGCGGCAAAACCCAAAATTCGGTGGCTCCAAGCTTCAGAAGCTACCCCCTCCACACATTTCAAATCCTCTTACACCCATCACTTCCTATCACTTCCCCATCACTCCCATCAACTTTCCTTCTCTTCCTTTCCCCACACTCAACTAGACAACTTCCCCACCCTAATCTTCCCTCCAAAATTCGGAACCACCCTAAGCTCCCTCTAATTGCACTTAAATTTCACTAATTTGGCTCATTAAAACATCCTATAAGTGCCTAATTGCAAGACACTTTAATCACAACTCCTCTTGCACTCTCTCTCTAGCTTTCTCACTCAAAAACTCTCTCAAATTCCTCTCAAACTCCAAACAATTCGTCCGCTTTCCCTCAGCCCGAAACCAAGGCAAAATTGCCGGAAAACTCAACCGTTTTCCGGCGACCGCCACTCAACCCGAACCAAACTCAACCAAACTTCATATCCCACATTTTTCGACCTCCGAGTCCATTCCGGTGTTAGTTTTTTGCGATTTGAAGCTCCCAGCAGCCCGAACCAGCTCTGTCCAGAAACGGGTTCCGTAGTGTTTCACGGCTTCCCGGGCTTCCCGACATTTCCACTACCTCACGACTATGGCGAGTCGTGCCAATCATTTCCTAGGGGTTCCTCATGACCCTCATCTCTCCCCCGTGACAAGGTGTCGCGTGCCGAGAGCCGTCAAACCGCACACCACCGCCATTTCTCTCCTTTCTCCCTTCACAGATTTTTCCAGTTTTATTACCGTTTTCTTTGCATCTCTCAGAAAATTACATGTCTAATCTTCATGAAACCACTGTAGGCATGATCCTCAGTCAGTTAGGAGTCCATGCCACCGACCTTGCACCAAAAGACCACCGGGAGCCTCCCGTAGAGTCGTTTCTTCATCGGGTGCCAGTCGGGTCTGCTCCTCAGGTCGTCTTTTCTAACCCGAACTTTGCAGGAACGTATAGGTCAGCTCGGGTTGAATCTCGCTACAAACCACCTATCACCGTGATCCTCAGCCAGTTAGGAGTCCAATGCCACCGACCTTGCATCAAAAGACCACCGGAGCCTCCTGTGGAGCCGTTTCTTCATTGGGTGCCAGTCGGTCTGTTTTGACCCGACTGGGTCTGTCCTTTTTTACTGACCCAACTTATTGTTTTGATTTCCAGAAAATCTACGCATGCTCTCCTCCCGAAACCACCACAGGCGCGATCCTTTGTCTTTTGGGAATCCAACGCAACTGGCCCGCGCGAAAATTCCATCCCGATCAACAAATACGGCCCCGACAAGCCAGACTGCCAGTCGGGTCTGCCAGTCGACCCGACTGCTCGCCGATTCGGGTCTGTTCGTTCCAGCCAGCCGAGTCTCCCGACTCCCTTTGCCACTTCTCCGACTCTTTCCTCGTGTTCCGAGGCTAGGTAACACTCCTCTACGACTTAGAGAAGTTAGGATCTCCGATATTCTTTTGATATGAGGTGTTAAGGCGGCGTTTAACAAGTTGAAATGCATCCAAGTTTACGTTCTTACCTACTCCCATGTAAATGTACGTCGTTTATCATGCTATACGTCGTATGAACACATGCATCATGACGGGAAAGAACTTAAATCGGGGTTGAAGAGGTCGCCTTGTCCCGCGTGAGCCACGGAAAGTCCACGGCCATTCCTCATGGGAGGTGGCCGAGAGTTTCTTTGGACCACACGGGTCCAAGGAATCCTCTTTCGCCTCGAAATAAGTCGGTTCCCGTATTTTCCATTTCGTCGTTGTATGAGTCGATGCCGTTTTATTGATTCCTTTAAATATTTTGTTTGTGCATGTTTGTATGCCCGTTTGCGTAATTATGATCATGGCGGCATCGATTTGGTTAAAACGTGCGCTACTATCGTGCTTGACGTATTATGCATGCAAGATACGATCCGAATCGATCTAGGAGGCCCTCCATAACCCAAGTCGGGTCATGGAGAGCTCTCGGCTCAACCTTTGGAGGAGGGGCCGAGTGCTCTTTGACCCATCCCGGGCTTAGGACGGTCTCTTTCGTTGTTTCGGAATCGTCCCTTGGAATTGAGTGTACCCATATTTTGTGTTTCTATCGTCGATCATGTGCTAGCCGTCTCCTAGGAGAATTAGTTTTGGAAGATTATCCGTCAAGTCCACAATTCCTCGATATAAGATCACTACCACCGAAAATTCACAAATGGGAGAAACGAGACGTATCATTCGGTTAATTAAATCACTTGGATTAAATAATTGGACAAATTGAATATTAATTCGTAAACGTATCGATGGTTCATGAAACGGCAGAAATGCCCTTTTCCTTAAAAGCTCATAATTTCAAAACATCGAGACGTGTAACACGAATAGAATTGTGTCTAGCAAGTACTCGCGTACTATGACTCGAGTCCGGGCCCATTTGAGGCGGCTCGAGTCGAGATGCGCGAGTCCTCTTTAGACCTCTTCGTGTCACACGATCTTTAATTTATATATGAACATCACATGTTTTAACCACTCAAGGGCATAGTCGTCATTCCGTGATTCATCGATATCCTAGGCTTTAAGGAGTCGGAAACACCTCGATCTATGGACGGAAAGGGACGGCCCGTTCGGGTGCGAGTTTCATTCGTACGGCCCATTCCGTTCACTTTCGGTGTTTCTATCTTTCTATCGTAGATTGGTGGTGAACCTTTTTATTTCAGTTGAAAAAGACGAAGAACCGGATTAATCATGTACTTGACTTAATAAACATTAGATAATGGATAGTGGAATATTAGATTCCAATCTAGAGTCAAAACACGAGTTTGGCTAATTCAGTGAAACCGCAGTGACACTTAACTGAATAAGAGTCATAAAACAAACACACATGTAATCGCTTAGAACCTATCCTAGCCCGCCCTCTATGTTTGCCTAGGTTAGATGCTTGTTTGCCAATCAACCAAGGGTAATAACTGATTAAATCACGTACATTCGACTTAATACACCACTTGTCTGTATTCACCGACAATTGTCAGTTGCTTTCTGTATCGTGTCAGTTACATCAGTTTTCTTCCGTTTTATTCTTGCTTTTGATGATTATTGCGGTTCGGGCCCGAAACCCATAAGTCACGTGTTGCATGGGGTCCAACGCCCCAAATCACCGAACACGAGGTCCAACGCCTCTTAACTCACCGAGCGCGTGCAACCCGAGTGCGGAATGGGATCTAGCCTCGATTCACCGTCACACTCCGAATACGGCCTATGTGGAAGGCGGATTTGGATTGAGCGCGTGAAACGTGTTTAGATATCACCCGGGAGCTCGATCGATCGCATCCAACGGTTACAGTGGAAACAAGTCGTTTTTCTGCAAACCGACGACGGTTCGATCGGACCCGACCCCCGTCTTTGAGCCCGCGTTGCCTTAATTTATTTTATCGGTTATTCAAAATACACGGTGAGCAGGAGCGGAATAGTGGCCCAATGCAAACCGATCGGGATCCATTTACTTATTCGGTTATACTTTGTAATTGTTCGAGAGAACATTGTGAGGATTCTATTTGTATGTTCATTCATCTCCTTGTAAGGATCCCCGATCGGTGAGCGAGAGGTCCGAGTGCTGGATCGGTTAAGTTGGTCTATCGCCACCAAAAGGGTGAGTAAGCTTGGATACTCCGTGGTTTCGGTTCACGCAGGAATCAACCATCACGGTTCGATGAACTGTAACGCTAAGATAGTGAACCGACTCCTCGAGCACAAGCCTACTCATCTTTCGGACTCTTGGTCCAACTTGATCAATTCATCGAATTTACGGTGTCAAAACGGGCGAGTCGGCGCAACTCTAAATCACGCGGTAATAAACACAAAATGCAAGCCTAGCAAACTAGAGTACCGAGAGGGCGTGCGGGATATAGGCCCGCACGTAACAGAACCCCCGAATTCGGAATTTTCGGTTCCGTACGACCATTGCCTTAGCATTTAGGTGTACCCCGTACCCCTAGACTCGGGTAACTTGCCGGCCCTCGACCCGGTCGTAAAACCCTCGGCGTAAAATGCAAGTGGCGACTCCTTCTCACGTGCGTCCGTCGCGCGTCCCCGGGAAGGTGGACACTCCCAAGCCGCGTTTGCTTAGGCGCGAGCATGCGTGCCCCTACGAGATTAAATTCGGGTGCGCACAGTTGCAAGAGGCACGAGCGAGTTGGCTAGGCGAACTTGCGGTGCTGGAAAGTAAACTCGCACAGTTAAGCAAACCCGACAAGGTTGCATGAGGCACGAGCGAGGTGGCTCGGCGATCTTGCGGTGCAGGAAAGTAAACTCGCACGGGTTAGCAGACCCGCCAAGGTTGCAAGAGGCACGAGCGAGGTGGCTCGGCGAACTTGCGGTGCTGGAAAGTAAACTCGCACGGGTTAGCAGACCCTCCAAGGTTGCAAGAGGCACGAGCGAGGTGGCTCGGCGATCTTGCGGTGCAGGAAAGTAAACTCGCACGGGTTAGCAGACCCGCCAAGGTTGCAAGAGGCACGAGCGAGGTGGCTCGGCGAACTTGCGGTGCTGGAAAGTAAACTCGCACGGGTTAGCAGACCCTCCAAGGTTGCAAGAGGCACGAGCGAGGTGGCTCGGCGAACTTGCGGTGCTGGAAAGTAAACTCGCACGGGTGAGCAGACCCTCCAAGGTTGCAAGAGGCACGAGCGAGTTGGCTAGGCGAACTTGCGGTGCTGGAAAGTAAACTCGCACAGTTAAGCAAACCCGACAAGGTTGCATGAGGCACGAGCGAGGTGGCTCGGCGATCTTGCGGTGCAGGAAAGTAAACTCGCACGGGTTAGCAGACCCGCCAAGGTTGCAAGAGGCACGAGCGAGGTGGCTCGGCGAACTTGCGGTGCTGGAAAGTAAACTCGCACGGGTTAGCAGACCCTCCAAGGTTGCAAGAGGCACGAGCGAGGTGGCTCGGCGAACTTGCGGTGCTGGAAAGTAAACTCGCACGGGTTAGCAGACCCTCCAAGGTTGCAAGAGGCACGAGCGAGGTGGCTCGGCGAACTTGCGGTGCTGGAAAGTAAACTCGCACGGGTTAGCAGACCCGGCAAGGTTGCAAGAGGCACGAGCGAGGTGGCTCGGCGAACTTGCTGTGTAGGAAAGTAAACTCGCACGGGTTAGCAGACCCTCCAAGGTTGGAAGAGGCACGAGCGAGTTGGCTCGGCGAACTTGCGGTGCTGGAAAGTAAACTCGCACGGGTTAGCAGACCCTCCAAGGTTGCAAGAGGCACGAGCGAGGTGGCTCGGCGAACTTGCGGTGCAGGAAAGTAAACTCGCACGGGTTAGCAGACCTGGCAAGGTTGCAAGAGGCACGAGCGAGGTGGCTCGGCGAACTTGCGGTGCTGGAAAGTAAACTCGCACGGGTTAGCAGACCCTCCAAGGTTGCAAGAGGCACGAGCGAGGTGGCTCGGCGAACTTGCGGTGCTGGAAAGTAAACTCGCACGGGTTAGCAGACC
Organism: Punica granatum; assembly: GCF_007655135.1. NCBI lineage: Eukaryota > Viridiplantae > Streptophyta > Magnoliopsida > Myrtales > Lythraceae > Punica > Punica granatum. The sequence continues at coordinate 5,550 of NW_022204076.1, forward strand.
CTCCAAGGTTGCAAGAGGCACGAGCGAGTTGGCTCGGCGAACTTGCGGTGCAGGAAAGTAAACTCGCACGGGTTAGCAGACCCGCCAAGGTTGCAAGAGGCACGAGCGAGGTGGCTCGGCAACTTGCGGTGCTGGAAAGTAAACTCGCACGGGTTAGCAGACCCCCAAGTTGCAAGAGGCACGAGCGAGGTGGCTCGGCGAACTTGCGGTGCGGAAAGTAAACTCGCACGGGTTAGCAGACCCGGCAAGGTTGCAAGAGGCACGAGCGAGGTGGCTCGGCGAACTTGCGGTGCTGGAAAGTAAACTCGCACGGGTTAGCAGACCCTCCAAGGTTGCAAGAGGCACGAGCGAGGTGGCTCGGCGAACTTGCGGTGCTGGAAAGTAAACTCGCACGGGTTAGCAGACCCTCCAAGGTTGCAAGAGGCACGAGCGAGGTGGCTCGGCGAACTTGCGGTGCAGGAAAGTAAACTCGCACGGGTTAGCAACCCCCAAGGTTGCAAGAGGCACGAGCGAGGTGGCTCGGCGAACTTGCGGTGCAGGAAAGTAAACTCGCACGGGTTAGCAGACCCTCCAAGGTTGCAAGAGGCACGAGCGAGGTGGCTCGGCGAACTTGCGGTGCTAGGAAAGTAAACTCGCACGGGTTAGCAGACCCTCCAAGGTTGCAAGAGGCACGAGCGAGGTGGCTCGGCAACTTGCGGTGCTGGAAAGTAAACTCGCACGGGTTAGCAGACCCTCCAAGGTTGCAAGAGGCACGAGCGAGGTGGCTCGGCGAACTTGCTGTGCAGGAAAGTAAACTCGCACGGGTTTGCAGACCTGGCAAGGTTGCAAGAGGCACGAGCGAGTTGGCTCGGCGAACTTGCGGTGCTGGAAAGTAAACTCGCACGGGTTAGCAGACCCTCCAAGGTTGCAAGAGGCACGAGCGAGGTGGCTCGGCGAACTTGCGGTGCTGGAAAGTAAACTCGCACGGGTTAGCAGACCCTCCAAGGTTGCAAGAGGCACGAGCGAGTTGGCTCGGCGAACTTGCGGTGCTGGAAAGTAAACTCGCACGGGTTAGCAGACCCTCCAAGGTTGCAAGAGGCACGAGCGAGGTGGCTCGGCGAACTTGCGGTGCAGGAAAGTAAACTCGCACGGGTTAGCAGACCCGCCAAGGTTGCAAGAGGCACGAGCGAGGTGGCTCGGCGAACTTGCGGTGCTGGAAAGTAAACTCGCACGGGTTAGCAGACCCTCCAAGGTTGCAAGAGGCACGAGCGAGGTGGCTCGGCGAACTTGCGGTGCTGGAAAGTAAACTCGCACGGGTTAGCAGACCCTCCAAGGTTGCAAGAGGCACGAGCGAGGTGGCTCGGCGAACTTGCGGTGCTGGAAAGTAAACTCGCACGGGTTAGCAGACCCGTCAAGGTTGCAAGAGGCACGAGCGAGGTGGCTCGGCGAACTTGCGTGTGAGGAAAGTAAACTCGCACGGGTTAGCAGACCCTCCAAGGTTGCAAGAGGCACGAGCGAGGTGGCTCGGCGAACTTGCGGTGCTGGAAAGTAAACTCGCACGGGTTAGCAGACCCTCCAAGGTTGCAAGAGGCACGAGCGAGGTGGCTCGGCGAACTTGCGGTGCTGGAAAGTAAACTCGCACGGGTTAGCAGACCCGGCAAGGTTGCAAGAGGCACGAGCGAGGTGGCTCGGCGAACTTGCTGTGTAGGAAAGTAAACTCGCACGGGTTAGCAGACCCTCCAAGGTTGCAAGAGGCACGAGCGAGTTGGCTCGGCGAACTTGCGGTGCAGGAAAGTAAACTCGCACGGGTTAGCAGACCCTCCAAGGTTGCAAGAGGCACGAGCGAGGTGGCTCGGCGAACTTGCGGTGCTGGAAAGTAAACTCGCACGGGTTAGCAGACCCGCAAGGTTGCAAGAGGCACGAGCGAGGTGGCTCGGCGAACTTGCGGTGCTGGAAAGTAAACTCGCACGGGTTAGCAGACCCTCCAAGGTTGCAAGAGGCACGAGCGAGGTGGCTCGGCGAACTTGCGGTGCAGGAAAGTAAACTCGCACGGGTTAGCAGACCCTCCAAGGTTGCAAGAGGCACGAGCGAGGTGGCTCGGCGAACTTGCGGTGCAGGAAAGTAAACTCGCACGGGTTAGCAGACCCGCCAAGGTTGCAAGAGGCACGAGCGAGGTGGCTCGGCGAACTTGCGGTGCAGGAAAGTAAACTCGCACGGGTTAGCAGACCCTCCAAGGTTGCAAGAGGCACGAGCGAGGTGGCTCGGCGAACTTGCGGTGCTGGAAAGTAAACTCGCACGGGTTAGCAGACCCTCCAAGGTTGCAAGAGGCACGAGCGAGGTGGCTCGGCGAACTTGCGGTGCTGGAAAGTAAACTCGCACGGGTTAGCAGACCCGGCAAGGTTGCAAGAGGCACGAGCGAGGTGGCTCGGCGAACTTGCGGTGCAGGAAAGTAAACTCGCACGGGTTAGCAGACCCTCCAAGGTTGCAAGAGGCACGAGCGAGGTGGCTCGGCGAACTTGCGGTGCTGGAAAGTAAACTCGCACGGGTTAGCAGACCCGGCAAGGTTGCAAGAGGCACGAGCGAGGTGGCTCGGCGAACTTGCGGTGCTGGAAAGTAAACTCGCACGGGTTAGCAGACCCTCCAAGGTTGCAAGAGGCACGAGCGAGTTGGCTCGGCGAACTTGCGGTGCAGGAAAGTAAACTCGCACGGGTTAGCAGACCCTCCAAGGTTGCAAGAGGCACGAGCGAGGTGGCTCGGCGAACTTGCGGTGCTGGAAAGTAAACTCGCACGGGTTAGCAGACCCGGCAAGGTTGCAAGAGGCACGAGCGAGGTGGCTCGGCGAACTTGCGGTGCAGGAAAGTAAACTCGCACGGGTTAGCAGACCCTCCAAGGTTGCAAGAGGCACGAGCGAGGTGGCTCGGCGAACTTGCGGTGCTAGAAAGTAAACTCGCACGGGTTAGCAGACCCTCCAAGGTTGCAAGAGGCACGAGCGAGGTGGCTCGGCGAACTTGCGGTGCTGGAAAGTAAACTCGCACGGGTTAGCAGACCCTCCAAGGTTGCAAGAGGCACGAGCGAGGTGGCTCGGCGAACTTGCGGTGCTGGAAAGTAAACTCGCACGGGTTAGCAGACCCTCCAAGGTTGCAAGAGGCACGAGCGAGGTGGCTCGGCAATCTTGCGGTGCTGGAAAGTAAACTCGCACGGGTTAGCAGACCCGGCAAGGTTGCAAGAGGCACGAGCGAGGTGGCTCGGCGAACTTGCGGTGCTGGAAAGTAAACTCGCACGGGTTAGCAGACCCTCCAAGGTTGCAAGAGGCACGAGCGAGTTGGCTCGGCGAACTTGCGGTGCAGGAAAGTAAACTCGCACGGGTTAGCAGACCCTCCAAGGTTGCAAGAGGCACGAGCGAGGTGGCTCGGCGAACTTGCGGTGCTGGAAAGTAAACTCGCACGGGTTAGCAGACCCAAGGTTGCAAGAGGCACGAGCGAGGTGGCTCGGCGAACTTGCGGTGCTGGAAAGTAAACTCGCACGGTTAGCAGACCCTCCAAGGTTGCAAGAGGCACGAGCGAGGTGGCTCGGCGAACTTGCGGTGCTGGAAAGTAAACTCGCACGGGTTAGCAGACCCTCCAAGGTTGCAAGAGGCACGAGCGAGGTGGCTCGGCGAACTTGCGGTGCTGGAAAGTAAACTCGCACGGGTTAGCAGACCCTCCAAGGTTGCAAGAGGCACGAGCGAGGTGGCTCGGCGAACTTGCGGTGCTGGAAAGTAAACTCGCACGGGTTAGCAGACCCGGCAAGGTTGCAACAGGCACGAGCGAGGTGGCACGGCGAACTTGCTGTGCAGGAAAGTAAACTCGCACGGGTTAGCAGACCCTCCAAGGTTGCAAGAGGCACGAGCGAGGTGGCTCGGCGAACTTGCGGTGCTGGAAAGTAAACTCGCACGGGTTAGCAGACCCTCCAAGGTTGCAAGAGGCACGAGCGAGGTGGCTCGGCGAACTTGCGGTGCTGGAAAGTAAACTCGCACGGGTTAGCAGACCCTCAAGGTTGCAAGAGGCACGAGCGAGGTGGCTCGGCGAACTTGCGATGCTGGAAAGTAAACTCGCACGGGTTAGCAGACCCTCCAAGGTTGCAAGAGGCACGAGCGAGTTGGCTCGGCGAACTTGCGGTGCTGGAAAGTAAACTCGCACGGGTTAGCAGACCCTCCAAGGTTGCAAGAGGCACGAGCGAGGTGGCTCGGCGAACTTGCGGTGCTGGAAAGTAAACTCGCACGGGTTAGCAGACCCTCCAAGGTTGCAAGAGGCACGAGCGAGGTGGCTCGGCGAACTTGCTGTGTAGGAAAGTAAACTCGCACGGGTTAGCAGACCCTCCAAGGTTGTAAGAGGCACGAGCGAGTTGGCTCGGCGAACTTGCGGTGCAGGAAAGTAAACTCGCACGGGTTAGCAGACCCTCCAAGGTTGCAAGAGGCACGAGCGAGGTGGCTCGGCAATCTTGCGGTGCTGGAAAGTAAACTCGCACGGGTTAGCAGACCCGGCAAGGTTGCAAGAGGCACGAGCGAGGTGGCTCGGCGAACTTGCGGTGCTGGAAAGTAAACTCCACGGGTTAGCAGACCCGACAAGGTTGCAAGAGGCACGAGCGAGGTGGCTCGGCGAACTTGCGGTGCAGGAAAGTAAACTCGCACGGGTTAGCAGACCCTCCAAGGTTGCAAGAGGCACGAGCGAGGTGGCTCGGCGAACTTGCGGTGCTGGAAAGTAAACTCGCACGGGTTAGCAGACCCTCCAAGGTTGCAAGAGGCACGAGCGAGGTGGCTCGGCGAACTTGCGGTGCTGGAAAGTAAACTCGCACGGGTTAGCAGACCCTCCAAGGTTGCAAGAGGCACGAGCGAGGTGGCTCGGCGAACTTGCGGTGCTGGAAAGTAAACTCGCACGGGTTAGCAGACCCTCCAAGGTTGCAAGAGGCACGAGCGAGGTGGCTCGGCGAACTTGCGGTGCTGGAAAGTAAACTCGCACGGTTAAGCAGACCCGACAAGGTTGCATGAGGCACGAGCGAGGTGGCTCGGCGAACTTGCGGTGCAGGAAAGTAAACTCGCACGGGTTAGCAGACCCTCCAAGGTTGCAAGAGGCACGAGCGAGGTGGCTCGGCGAACTTGCGGTGCTGGAAAGTAAACTCGCACGGGTTAGCAGACCCTCCAAGGTTGCAAGAGGCACGAGCGAGGTGGCTCGGCGAACTTGCGGTGTAGGAAAGTAAACTCGCACGGGTTAGCAGACCCTCCAAGGTTGCAAGAGGCACGAGCGAGGTGGCTCGGCGAACTTGCGGTGCAGGAAAGTAAACTCGCACGGGTTAGCAGACCCGGCAAGGTTGCAAGAGGCACGAGCGAGGTGGCTCGGCGAACTTGCGGTGCAGGAAAGTAAACTCGCACGGGTTAGCAGACCCTCCAAGGTTGCAAGAGGCACGAGCGAGGTGGCTCGGCGAACTTGCGGTGCTGGAAAGTAAACTCGCACGGGTTAGCAGACCCTCCAAGGTTGCAAGAGGCACGAGCGAGGTGGCTCGGCGAACTTGCGGTGCAGGAAAGTAAACTCGCACGGGTTAGCAGACCCTCCAAGGTTGCAAGAGGCACGAGCGAGGTGGCTCGGCGAACTTGCGGTGCTGGAAAGTAAACTCGCACGGGTTAGCAGACCCTCCAAGGTTGCAAGAGGCACGAGCGAGGTGGCTCGGCGAACTTGCGGTGCAGGAAAGTAAACTCGCACGGGTTAGCAGACCCTCCAAGGTTGCAAGAGGCACGAGCGAGGTGGCTCGGCGAACTTGCGGTGCTGGAAAGTAAACTCGCACGGGTTAGCAGACCCGTCAAGGTTGCAAGAGGCACGAGCGAGGTGGCTCGGCGAACTTGCGGTGCTGGAAAGTAAACTCGCACGGGTTAGCAGACCCTCCAAGGTTGCAAGAGGCACGAGCGAGGTGGCTCGGCGAACTTGCGGTGCTGGAAAGTAAACTCGCACGGGTTAGCAGACCCGTCAAGGTTGCAAGAGGCACGAGCGAGGTGGCTCGGCGAACTTGCGGTGCTGGAAAGTAAACTCGCACGGGTTAGCAGACCCTCCAAGGTTGCAAGAGGCACGAGCGAGGTGGCTCGGCGAACTTGCGGTGCTGGAAAGTAAACTCGCACGGGTTAGCAGACCCTCCAAGGTTGCAAGAGGCACGAGCGAGGTGGCTCGGCGAACTTGCGGTGCTGGAAAGTAAACTCGCACGGGTTAGCAGACCCTCCAAGGTTGCAAGAGGCACGAGCGAGGTGGCTCGGCGAACTTGCGGTGCTGGAAAGTAAACTCGCACGGGTTAGCAGACCCTCCAAGGTTGCAAGAGGCACGAGCGAGGTGGCTCGGCGAACTTGCGGTGCTGGAAAGTAAACTCGCACGGGTTAGCAGACCCGGCAAGGTTGCAAGAGGCACGAGCGAGGTGGCTCGGCGAACTTGCGGTGCAGGAAAGTAAACTCGCACGGGTTAGCAGACCCTCCAAGGTTGCAAGAGGCACGAGCGAGGTGGCTCGGCGAACTTGCGGTGCAGGAAAGTAAACTCGCACGGGTTAGCAGACCCTCCAAGGTTGCAAGAGGCACGAGCGAGGTGGCTCGGCGAACTTGCGGTGCTGGAAAGTAAACTCGCACGGGTTAGCAGACCCTCCAAGGTTGCAAGAGGCACGAGCGAGGTGGCTCGGCGAACTTGCGGTGCTGGAAAGTAAACTCGCACGGGTTAGCAGACCCTCCAAGGTTGCAAGAGGCACGAGCGAGGTGGCTCGGCGAACTTGCGGTGCTGGAAAGTAAACTCGCACGGGTTAGCAGACCCTCCAAGGTTGCAAGAGGCACGAGCGAGGTGGCTCGGCGAACTTGCGGTGCTGGAAAGTAAACTCGCACGGGTTAGCAGACCCTCCAAGGTTGCAAGAGGCACGAGCGAGGTGGCTCGGCGAACTTGCGGTGCTGGAAAGTAAACTCGCACGGGTTAGCAGACCCTCCAAGGTTGCAAGAGGCACGAGCGAGGTGGCTCGGCGAACTTGCGGTGCTGGAAAGTAAACTCGCACGGGTTAGCAGACCCTCAAGGTTGCAAGAGGCACGAGCGAGGTGGCTCGGCGAACTTGCGGTGCTGGAAAGTAAACTCGCACGGGTTAGCAGACCCTCCAAGGTTGCAAGAGGCACGAGCGAGGTGGCTCGGCGAACTTGCGGTGCTGGAAAGTAAACTCGCACGGGTTAGCAGACCCTCCAAGGTTGCAAGAGGCACGAGCGAGGTGGCTCGGCGAACTTGCGGTGCTGGAAAGTAAACTCGCACGGGTTAGCAGACCCTCCAAGGTTGCAAGAGGCACGAGCGAGGTGGCTCGGCGAACTTGCGGTGCTGGAAAGTAAACTCGCACGGGTTAGCAGACCCTCCAAGGTTGCAAGAGGCACGAGCGAGGTGGCTCGGCGAACTTGCGGTGCTGGAAAGTAAACTCGCACGGGTTAGCAGACCCTCCAAGGTTGCAAGAGGCACGAGCGAGGTGGCTCGGCGAACTTGCGGTGCTGGAAAGTAAACTCGCACGGGTTAGCAGACCCTCCAAGGTTGCAAGAGGCACGAGCGAGGTGGCTCGGCGAACTTGCGGTGCTGGAAAGTAAACTCGCACGGGTTAGCAGACCCGTCAAGGTTGCAAGAGGCACGAGCGAGGTGGCTCGGCGAACTTGCGGTGCTGGAAAGTAAACTCGCACGGGTTAGCAGACCCTCCAAGGTTGCAAGAGGCACGAGCGAGGTGGCTCGGCGAACTTGCGGTGCTGGAAAGTAAACTCGCACGGGTTAGCAGACCCTCCAAGGTTGCAAGAGGCACGAGCGAGGTGGCTCGGCGAACTTGCGGTGCTGGAAAGTAAACTCGCACGGGTTAGCAGACCCTCCAAGGTTGCAAGAGGCACGAGCGAGGTGGCTCGGCGAACTTGCGGTGCTGGAAAGTAAACTCGCACGGGTTAGCAGACCCTCCAAGGTTGCAAGAGGCACGAGCGAGGTGGCTCGGCGAACTTGCGGTGCTGGAAAGTAAACTCGCACGGGTTAGCAGACCCTCCAAGGTTGCAAGAGGCACGAGCGAGGTGGCTCGGCGAACTTGCGGTGCTGGAAAGTAAACTCGCACGGGTTAGCAGACCCTCCAAGGTTGCAAGAGGCACGAGCGAGGTGGCTCGGCGAACTTGCGGTGCTGGAAAGTAAACTCGCACGGGTTAGCAGACCCTCCAAGGTTGCAAGAGGCACGAGCGAGGTGGCTCGGCGAACTTGCGGTGCTGGAAAGTAAACTCGCACGGGTTAGCAGACCCTCCAAGGTTGCAAGAGGCACGAGCGAGGTGGCTCGGCGAACTTGCGGTGCTGGAAAGTAAACTCGCACGGGTTAGCAGACCCTCCAAGGTTGCAAGAGGCACGAGCGAGGTGGCTCGGCGAACTTGCGGTGCTGGAAAGTAAACTCGCACGGGTTAGCAGACCCTCCAAGGTTGCAAGAGGCACGAGCGAGGTGGCTCGGCGAACTTGCGGTGCTGGAAAGTAAACTCGCACGGGTTAGCAGACCCTCCAAGGTTGCAAGAGGCACGAGCGAGGTGGCTCGGCGAACTTGCGGTGCAGGAAAGTAAACTCGCACGGGTTAGCAGACCCTCCAAGGTTGCAAGAGGCACGAGCGAGGTGGCTCGGCGAACTTGCGGTGCTGGAAAGTAAACTCGCACGGGTTAGCAGACCCTCCAAGGTTGCAAGAGGCACGAGCGAGGTGGCTCGGCGAACTTGCGGTGCTGGAAAGTAAACTCGCACGGGTTAGCAGACCCTCCAAGGTTGCAAGAGGCACGAGCGAGGTGGCTCGGCGAACTTGCGGTGCTGGAAAGTAAACTCGCACGGGTTAGCAGACCCTCCAAGGTTGCAAGAGGCACGAGCGAGGTGGCTCGGCGAACTTGCGGTGCTGGAAAGTAAACTCGCACGGGTTAGCAGACCCTCCAAGGTTGCAAGAGGCACGAGCGAGGTGGCTCGGCGAACTTGCGGTGCTGGAAAGTAAACTCGCACGGGTTAGCAGACCCTCCAAGGTTGCAAGAGGCACGAGCGAGGTGGCTCGGCGAACTTGCGGTGCTGGAAAGTAAACTCGCACGGGTTAGCAGACCCTCCAAGGTTGCAAGAGGCACGAGCGAGGTGGCTCGGCGAACTTGCGGTGCTGGAAAGTAAACTCGCACGGGTTAGCAGACCCTCCAAGGTTGCAAGAGGCACGAGCGAGGTGGCTCGGCGAACTTGCGGTGCTGGAAAGTAAACTCGCACGGGTTAGCAGACCCTCCAAGGTTGCAAGAGGCACGAGCGAGGTGGCTCGGCGAACTTGCGGTGCTGGAAAGTAAACTCGCACGGGTTAGCAGACCCTCCAAGGTTGCAAGAGGCACGAGCGAGGTGGCTCGGCGAACTTGCGGTGCTGGAAAGTAAACTCGCACGGGTTAGCAGACCCTCCAAGGTTGCAAGAGGCACGAGCGAGGTGGCTCGGCGAACTTGCGGTGCTGGAAAGTAAACTCGCACGGGTTAGCAGACCCTCCAAGGTTGCAAGAGGCACGAGCGAGGTGGCTCGGCGAACTTGCGGTGCTGGAAAGTAAACTCGCACGGGTTAGCAGACCCTCCAAGGTTGCAAGAGGCACGAGCGAGGTGGCTCGGCGAACTTGCGGTGCTGGAAAGTAAACTCGCACGGGTTAGCAGACCCTCCAAGGTTGCAAGAGGCACGAGCGAGGTGGCTCGGCGAACTTGCGGTGCTGGAAAGTAAACTCGCACGGTTAGCAGACCCTCCAAGGTTGCAAGAGGCACGAGCGAGGTGGCTCGGCGAACTTGCGGTGCTGGAAAGTAAACTCGCACGGGTTAGCAGACCCTCCAAGGTTGCAAGAGGCACGAGCGAGGTGGCTCGGCGAACTTGCGGTGCTGGAAAGTAAACTCGCACGGGTTAGCAGACCCTCCAAGGTTGCAAGAGGCACGAGCGAGGTGGCTCGGCGAACTTGCGGTGCTGGAAAGTAAACTCGCACGGGTTAGCAGACCCTCCAAGGTTGCAAGAGGCACGAGCGAGGTGGCTCGGCGAACTTGCGGTGCTGGAAAGTAAACTCGCACGGGTTAGCAGACCCTCCAAGGTTGCAAGAGGCACGAGCGAGGTGGCTCGGCGAACTTGCGGTGCTGGAAAGTAAACTCGCACGGGTTAGCAGACCCTCCAAGGTTGCAAGAGGCACGAGCGAGGTGGCTCGGCGAACTTGCGGTGCTGGAAAGTAAACTCGCACGGGTTAGCAGACCCTCCAAGGTTGCAAGAGGCACGAGCGAGGTGGCTCGGCGAACTTGCGGTGCTGGAAAGTAAACTCGCACGGGTTAGCAGACCCTCCAAGGTTGCAAGAGGCACGAGCGAGGTGGCTCGGCGAACTTGCGGTGCTGGAAAGTAAACTCGCACGGGTTAGCAGACCCTCCAAGGTTGCAAGAGGCACGAGCGAGGTGGCTCGGCGAACTTGCGGTGCTGGAAAGTAAACTCGCACGGGTTAGCAGACCCTCCAAGGTTGCAAGAGGCACGAGCGAGGTGGCTCGGCGAACTTGCGGTGCTGGAAAGTAAACTCGCACGGGTTAGCAGACCCTCCAAGGTTGCAAGAGGCACGAGCGAGGTGGCTCGGCGAACTTGCGGTGCTGGAAAGTAAACTCGCACGGGTTAGCAGACCCTCCAAGGTTGCAAGAGGCACGAGCGAGGTGGCTCGGCGAACTTGCGGTGCTGGAAAGTAAACTCGCACGGGTTAGCAGACCCTCCAAGGTTGCAAGAGGCACGAGCGAGGTGGCTCGGCGAACTTGCGGTGCTGGAAAGTAAACTCGCACGGGTTAGCAGACCCTCCAAGGTTGCAAGAGGCACGAGCGAGGTGGCTCGGCGAACTTGCGGTGCTGGAAAGTAAACTCGCACGGGTTAGCAGACCCTCCAAGGTTGCAAGAGGCACGAGCGAGGTGGCTCGGCGAACTTGCGGTGCTGGAAAGTAAACTCGCACGGGTTAGCAGACCCTCCAAGGTTGCAAGAGGCACGAGCGAGGTGGCTCGGCGAACTTGCGGTGCTGGAAAGTAAACTCGCACGGGTTAGCAGACCCTCCAAGGTTGCAAGAGGCACGAGCGAGGTGGCTCGGCGAACTTGCGGTGCTGGAAAGTAAACTCGCACGGGTTAGCAGACCCTCCAAGGTTGCAAGAGGCACGAGCGAGGTGGCTCGGCGAACTTGCGGTGCTGGAAAGTAAACTCGCACGGGTTAGCAGACCCTCCAAGGTTGCAAGAGGCACGAGCGAGGTGGCTCGGCGAACTTGCGGTGCTGGAAAGTAAACTCGCACGGGTTAGCAGACCCTCCAAGGTTGCAAGAGGCACGAGCGAGGTGGCTCGGCGAACTTGCGGTGCTGGAAAGTAAACTCGCACGGGTTAGCAGACCCTCCAAGGTTGCAAGAGGCACGAGCGAGGTGGCTCGGCGAACTTGCGGTGCTGGAAAGTAAACTCGCACGGGTTAGCAGACCCTCCAAGGTTGCAAGAGGCACGAGCGAGGTGGCTCGGCGAACTTGCGGTGCTGGAAAGTAAACTCGCACGGGTTAGCAGACCCTCCAAGGTTGCAAGAGGCACGAGCGAGGTGGCTCGGCGAACTTGCGGTGCTGGAAAGTAAACTCGCACGGGTTAGCAGACCCTCCAAGGTTGCAAGAGGCACGAGCGAGGTGGCTCGGCGAACTTGCGGTGCTGGAAAGTAAACTCGCACGGGTTAGCAGACCCTCCAAGGTTGCAAGAGGCACGAGCGAGGTGGCTCGGCGAACTTGCGGTGCTGGAAAGTAAACTCGCACGGGTTAGCAGACCCTCCAAGGTTGCAAGAGGCACGAGCGAGGTGGCTCGGCGAACTTGCGGTGCTGGAAAGTAAACTCGCACGGGTTAGCAGACCCTCCAAGGTTGCAAGAGGCACGAGCGAGGTGGCTCGGCGAACTTGCGGTGCTGGAAAGTAAACTCGCACGGGTTAGCAGACCCTCCAAGGTTGCAAGAGGCACGAGCGAGGTGGCTCGGCGAACTTGCGGTGCTGGAAAGTAAACTCGCACGGGTTAGCAGACCCTCCAAGGTTGCAAGAGGCACGAGCGAGGTGGCTCGGCGAACTTGCGGTGCTGGAAAGTAAACTCGCACGGGTTAGCAGACCCTCCAAGGTTGCAAGAGGCACGAGCGAGGTGGCTCGGCGAACTTGCGGTGCTGGAAAGTAAACTCGCACGGGTTAGCAGACCCTCCAAGGTTGCAAGAGGCACGAGCGAGGTGGCTCGGCGAACTTGCGGTGCTGGAAAGTAAACTCGCACGGGTTAGCAGACCCTCCAAGGTTGCAAGAGGCACGAGCGAGGTGGCTCGGCGAACTTGCGGTGCTGGAAAGTAAACTCGCACGGGTTAGCAGACCCTCCAAGGTTGCAAGAGGCACGAGCGAGGTGGCTCGGCGAACTTGCGGTGCTGGAAAGTAAACTCGCACGGGTTAGCAGACCCTCCAAGGTTGCAAGAGGCACGAGCGAGGTGGCTCGGCGAACTTGCGGTGCTGGAAAGTAAACTCGCACGGGTTAGCAGACCCTCCAAGGTTGCAAGAGGCACGAGCGAGGTGGCTCGGCGAACTTGCGGTGCTGGAAAGTAAACTCGCACGGGTTAGCAGACCCTCCAAGGTTGCAAGAGGCACGAGCGAGGTGGCTCGGCGAACTTGCGGTGCTGGAAAGTAAACTCGCACGGGTTAGCAGACCCTCCAAGGTTGCAAGAGGCACGAGCGAGGTGGCTCGGCGAACTTGCGGTGCTGGAAAGTAAACTCGCACGGGTTAGCAGACCCTCCAAGGTTGCAAGAGGCACGAGCGAGGTGGCTCGGCGAACTTGCGGTGCTGGAAAGTAAACTCGCACGGGTTAGCAGACCCTCCAAGGTTGCAAGAGGCACGAGCGAGGTGGCTCGGCGAACTTGCGGTGCTGGAAAGTAAACTCGCACGGGTTAGCAGACCCTCCAAGGTTGCAAGAGGCACGAGCGAGGTGGCTCGGCGAACTTGCGGTGCTGGAAAGTAAACTCGCACGGGTTAGCAGACCCTCCAAGGTTGCAAGAGGCACGAGCGAGGTGGCTCGGCGAACTTGCGGTGCTGGAAAGTAAACTCGCACGGGTTAGCAGACCCTCCAAGGTTGCAAGAGGCACGAGCGAGGTGGCTCGGCGAACTTGCGGTGCTGGAAAGTAAACTCGCACGGGTTAGCAGACCCTCCAAGGTTGCAAGAGGCACGAGCGAGGTGGCTCGGCGAACTTGCGGTGCTGGAAAGTAAACTCGCACGGGTTAGCAGACCCTCCAAGGTTGCAAGAGGCACGAGCGAGGTGGCTCGGCGAACTTGCGGTGCTGGAAAGTAAACTCGCACGGGTTAGCAGACCCTCCAAGGTTGCAAGAGGCACGAGCGAGGTGGCTCGGCGAACTTGCGGTGCTGGAAAGTAAACTCGCACGGGTTAGCAGACCCTCCAAGGTTGCAAGAGGCACGAGCGAGGTGGCTCGGCGAACTTGCGGTGCTGGAAAGTAAACTCGCACGGGTTAGCAGACCCTCCAAGGTTGCAAGAGGCACGAGCGAGGTGGCTCGGCGAACTTGCGGTGCTGGAAAGTAAACTCGCACGGGTTAGCAGACCCTCCAAGGTTGCAAGAGGCACGAGCGAGGTGGCTCGGCGAACTTGCGGTGCTGGAAAGTAAACTCGCACGGGTTAGCAGACCCTCCAAGGTTGCAAGAGGCACGAGCGAGGTGGCTCGGCGAACTTGCGGTGCTGGAAAGTAAACTCGCACGGGTTAGCAGACCCTCCAAGGTTGCAAGAGGCACGAGCGAGGTGGCTCGGCGAACTTGCGGTGCTGGAAAGTAAACTCGCACGGGTTAGCAGACCCTCCAAGGTTGCAAGAGGCACGAGCGAGGTGGCTCGGCGAACTTGCGGTGCTGGAAAGTAAACTCGCACGGGTTAGCAGACCCTCCAAGGTTGCAAGAGGCACGAGCGAGGTGGCTCGGCGAACTTGCGGTGCTGGAAAGTAAACTCGCACGGGTTAGCAGACCCTCCAAGGTTGCAAGAGGCACGAGCGAGGTGGCTCGGCGAACTTGCGGTGCTGGAAAGTAAACTCGCACGGGTTAGCAGACCCTCCAAGGTTGCAAGAGGCACGAGCGAGGTGGCTCGGCGAACTTGCGGTGCTGGAAAGTAAACTCGCACGGGTTAGCAGACCCTCCAAGGTTGCAAGAGGCACGAGCGAGGTGGCTCGGCGAACTTGCGGTGCTGGAAAGTAAACTCGCACGGGTTAGCAGACCCTCCAAGGTTGCAAGAGGCACGAGCGAGGTGGCTCGGCGAACTTGCGGTGCTGGAAAGTAAACTCGCACGGGTTAGCAGACCCTCCAAGGTTGCAAGAGGCACGAGCGAGGTGGCTCGGCGAACTTGCGGTGCTGGAAAGTAAACTCGCACGGGTTAGCAGACCCTCCAAGGTTGCAAGAGGCACGAGCGAGGTGGCTCGGCGAACTTGCGGTGCTGGAAAGTAAACTCGCACGGGTTAGCAGACCCTCCAAGGTTGCAAGAGGCACGAGCGAGGTGGCTCGGCGAACTTGCGGTGCTGGAAAGTAAACTCGCACGGGTTAGCAGACCCTCCAAGGTTGCAAGAGGCACGAGCGAGGTGGCTCGGCGAACTTGCGGTGCTGGAAAGTAAACTCGCACGGGTTAGCAGACCCTCCAAGGTTGCAAGAGGCACGAGCGAGGTGGCTCGGCGAACTTGCGGTGCTGGAAAGTAAACTCGCACGGGTTAGCAGACCCTCCAAGGTTGCAAGAGGCACGAGCGAGGTGGCTCGGCGAACTTGCGGTGCTGGAAAGTAAACTCGCACGGGTTAGCAGACCCTCCAAGGTTGCAAGAGGCACGAGCGAGGTGGCTCGGCGAACTTGCGGTGCTGGAAAGTAAACTCGCACGGGTTAGCAGACCCTCCAAGGTTGCAAGAGGCACGAGCGAGGTGGCTCGGCGAACTTGCGGTGCTGGAAAGTAAACTCGCACGGGTTAGCAGACCCTCCAAGGTTGCAAGAGGCACGAGCGAGGTGGCTCGGCGAACTTGCGGTGCTGGAAAGTAAACTCGCACGGGTTAGCAGACCCTCCAAGGTTGCAAGAGGCACGAGCGAGGTGGCTCGGCGAACTTGCGGTGCTGGAAAGTAAACTCGCACGGGTTAGCAGACCCTCCAAGGTTGCAAGAGGCACGAGCGAGGTGGCTCGGCGAACTTGCGGTGCTGGAAAGTAAACTCGCACGGGTTAGCAGACCCTCCAAGGTTGCAAGAGGCACGAGCGAGGTGGCTCGGCGAACTTGCGGTGCTGGAAAGTAAACTCGCACGGGTTAGCAGACCCTCCAAGGTTGCAAGAGGCACGAGCGAGGTGGCTCGGCGAACTTGCGGTGCTGGAAAGTAAACTCGCACGGGTTAGCAGACCCTCCAAGGTTGCAAGAGGCACGAGCGAGGTGGCTCGGCGAACTTGCGGTGCTGGAAAGTAAACTCGCACGGGTTAGCAGACCCTCCAAGGTTGCAAGAGGCACGAGCGAGGTGGCTCGGCGAACTTGCGGTGCTGGAAAGTAAACTCGCACGGGTTAGCAGACCCTCCAAGGTTGCAAGAGGCACGAGCGAGGTGGCTCGGCGAACTTGCGGTGCTGGAAAGTAAACTCGCACGGGTTAGCAGACCCTCCAAGGTTGCAAGAGGCACGAGCGAGGTGGCTCGGCGAACTTGCGGTGCTGGAAAGTAAACTCGCACGGGTTAGCAGACCCTCCAAGGTTGCAAGAGGCACGAGCGAGGTGGCTCGGCGAACTTGCGGTGCTGGAAAGTAAACTCGCACGGGTTAGCAGACCCTCCAAGGTTGCAAGAGGCACGAGCGAGGTGGCTCGGCGAACTTGCGGTGCTGGAAAGTAAACTCGCACGGGTTAGCAGACCCTCCAAGGTTGCAAGAGGCACGAGCGAGGTGGCTCGGCGAACTTGCGGTGCTGGAAAGTAAACTCGCACGGGTTAGCAGACCCTCCAAGGTTGCAAGAGGCACGAGCGAGGTGGCTCGGCGAACTTGCGGTGCTGGAAAGTAAACTCGCACGGGTTAGCAGACCCTCCAAGGTTGCAAGAGGCACGAGCGAGGTGGCTCGGCGAACTTGCGGTGCTGGAAAGTAAACTCGCACGGGTTAGCAGACCCTCCAAGGTTGCAAGAGGCACGAGCGAGGTGGCTCGGCGAACTTGCGGTGCTGGAAAGTAAACTCGCACGGGTTAGCAGACCCTCCAAGGTTGCAAGAGGCACGAGCGAGGTGGCTCGGCGAACTTGCGGTGCTGGAAAGTAAACTCGCACGGGTTAGCAGACCCTCCAAGGTTGCAAGAGGCACGAGCGAGGTGGCTCGGCGAACTTGCGGTGCTGGAAAGTAAACTCGCACGGGTTAGCAGACCCTCCAAGGTTGCAAGAGGCACGAGCGAGGTGGCTCGGCGAACTTGCGGTGCTGGAAAGTAAACTCGCACGGGTTAGCAGACCCTCCAAGGTTGCAAGAGGCACGAGCGAGGTGGCTCGGCGAACTTGCGGTGCTGGAAAGTAAACTCGCACGGGTTAGCAGACCCTCCAAGGTTGCAAGAGGCACGAGCGAGGTGGCTCGGCGAACTTGCGGTGCTGGAAAGTAAACTCGCACGGGTTAGCAGACCCTCCAAGGTTGCAAGAGGCACGAGCGAGGTGGCTCGGCGAACTTGCGGTGCTGGAAAGTAAACTCGCACGGGTTAGCAGACCCTCCAAGGTTGCAAGAGGCACGAGCGAGGTGGCTCGGCGAACTTGCGGTGCTGGAAAGTAAACTCGCACGGGTTAGCAGACCCTCCAAGGTTGCAAGAGGCACGAGCGAGGTGGCTCGGCGAACTTGCGGTGCTGGAAAGTAAACTCGCACGGGTTAGCAGACCCTCCAAGGTTGCAAGAGGCACGAGCGAGGTGGCTCGGCGAACTTGCGGTGCTGGAAAGTAAACTCGCACGGGTTAGCAGACCCTCCAAGGTTGCAAGAGGCACGAGCGAGGTGGCTCGGCGAACTTGCGGTGCTGGAAAGTAAACTCGCACGGGTTAGCAGACCCTCCAAGGTTGCAAGAGGCACGAGCGAGGTGGCTCGGCGAACTTGCGGTGCTGGAAAGTAAACTCGCACGGGTTAGCAGACCCTCCAAGGTTGCAAGAGGCACGAGCGAGGTGGCTCGGCGAACTTGCGGTGCTGGAAAGTAAACTCGCACGGGTTAGCAGACCCTCCAAGGTTGCAAGAGGCACGAGCGAGGTGGCTCGGCGAACTTGCGGTGCTGGAAAGTAAACTCGCACGGGTTAGCAGACCCTCCAAGGTTGCAAGAGGCACGAGCGAGGTGGCTCGGCGAACTTGCGGTGCTGGAAAGTAAACTCGCACGGGTTAGCAGACCCTCCAAGGTTGCAAGAGGCACGAGCGAGGTGGCTCGGCGAACTTGCGGTGCTGGAAAGTAAACTCGCACGGGTTAGCAGACCCTCCAAGGTTGCAAGAGGCACGAGCGAGGTGGCTCGGCGAACTTGCGGTGCTGGAAAGTAAACTCGCACGGGTTAGCAGACCCTCCAAGGTTGCAAGAGGCACGAGCGAGGTGGCTCGGCGAACTTGCGGTGCTGGAAAGTAAACTCGCACGGGTTAGCAGACCCTCCAAGGTTGCAAGAGGCACGAGCGAGGTGGCTCGGCGAACTTGCGGTGCTGGAAAGTAAACTCGCACGGGTTAGCAGACCCTCCAAGGTTGCAAGAGGCACGAGCGAGGTGGCTCGGCGAACTTGCGGTGCTGGAAAGTAAACTCGCACGGGTTAGCAGACCCTCCAAGGTTGCAAGAGGCACGAGCGAGGTGGCTCGGCGAACTTGCGGTGCTGGAAAGTAAACTCGCACGGGTTAGCAGACCCTCCAAGGTTGCAAGAGGCACGAGCGAGGTGGCTCGGCGAACTTGCGGTGCTGGAAAGTAAACTCGCACGGGTTAGCAGACCCTCCAAGGTTGCAAGAGGCACGAGCGAGGTGGCTCGGCGAACTTGCGGTGCTGGAAAGTAAACTCGCACGGGTTAGCAGACCCTCCAAGGTTGCAAGAGGCACGAGCGAGGTGGCTCGGCGAACTTGCGGTGCTGGAAAGTAAACTCGCACGGGTTAGCAGACCCTCCAAGGTTGCAAGAGGCACGAGCGAGGTGGCTCGGCGAACTTGCGGTGCTGGAAAGTAAACTCGCACGGGTTAGCAGACCCTCCAAGGTTGCAAGAGGCACGAGCGAGGTGGCTCGGCGAACTTGCGGTGCTGGAAAGTAAACTCGCACGGGTTAGCAGACCCTCCAAGGTTGCAAGAGGCACGAGCGAGGTGGCTCGGCGAACTTGCGGTGCTGGAAAGTAAACTCGCACGGGTTAGCAGACCCTCCAAGGTTGCAAGAGGCACGAGCGAGGTGGCTCGGCGAACTTGCGGTGCTGGAAAGTAAACTCGCACGGGTTAGCAGACCCTCCAAGGTTGCAAGAGGCACGAGCGAGGTGGCTCGGCGAACTTGCGGTGCTGGAAAGTAAACTCGCACGGGTTAGCAGACCCTCCAAGGTTGCAAGAGGCACGAGCGAGGTGGCTCGGCGAACTTGCGGTGCTGGAAAGTAAACTCGCACGGGTTAGCAGACCCTCCAAGGTTGCAAGAGGCACGAGCGAGGTGGCTCGGCGAACTTGCGGTGCTGGAAAGTAAACTCGCACGGGTTAGCAGACCCTCCAAGGTTGCAAGAGGCACGAGCGAGGTGGCTCGGCGAACTTGCGGTGCTGGAAAGTAAACTCGCACGGGTTAGCAGACCCTCCAAGGTTGCAAGAGGCACGAGCGAGGTGGCTCGGCGAACTTGCGGTGCTGGAAAGTAAACTCGCACGGGTTAGCAGACCCTCCAAGGTTGCAAGAGGCACGAGCGAGGTGGCTCGGCGAACTTGCGGTGCTGGAAAGTAAACTCGCACGGGTTAGCAGACCCTCCAAGGTTGCAAGAGGCACGAGCGAGGTGGCTCGGCGAACTTGCGGTGCTGGAAAGTAAACTCGCACGGGTTAGCAGACCCTCCAAGGTTGCAAGAGGCACGAGCGAGGTGGCTCGGCGAACTTGCGGTGCTGGAAAGTAAACTCGCACGGGTTAGCAGACCCTCCAAGGTTGCAAGAGGCACGAGCGAGGTGGCTCGGCGAACTTGCGGTGCTGGAAAGTAAACTCGCACGGGTTAGCAGACCCTCCAAGGTTGCAAGAGGCACGAGCGAGGTGGCTCGGCGAACTTGCGGTGCTGGAAAGTAAACTCGCACGGGTTAGCAGACCCTCCAAGGTTGCAAGAGGCACGAGCGAGGTGGCTCGGCGAACTTGCGGTGCTGGAAAGTAAACTCGCACGGGTTAGCAGACCCTCCAAGGTTGCAAGAGGCACGAGCGAGGTGGCTCGGCGAACTTGCGGTGCTGGAAAGTAAACTCGCACGGGTTAGCAGACCCTCCAAGGTTGCAAGAGGCACGAGCGAGGTGGCTCGGCGAACTTGCGGTGCTGGAAAGTAAACTCGCACGGGTTAGCAGACCCTCCAAGGTTGCAAGAGGCACGAGCGAGGTGGCTCGGCGAACTTGCGGTGCTGGAAAGTAAACTCGCACGGGTTAGCAGACCCTCCAAGGTTGCAAGAGGCACGAGCGAGGTGGCTCGGCGAACTTGCGGTGCTGGAAAGTAAACTCGCACGGGTTAGCAGACCCTCCAAGGTTGCAAGAGGCACGAGCGAGGTGGCTCGGCGAACTTGCGGTGCTGGAAAGTAAACTCGCACGGGTTAGCAGACCCTCCAAGGTTGCAAGAGGCACGAGCGAGGTGGCTCGGCGAACTTGCGGTGCTGGAAAGTAAACTCGCACGGGTTAGCAGACCCTCCAAGGTTGCAAGAGGCACGAGCGAGGTGGCTCGGCGAACTTGCGGTGCTGGAAAGTAAACTCGCACGGGTTAGCAGACCCTCCAAGGTTGCAAGAGGCACGAGCGAGGTGGCTCGGCGAACTTGCGGTGCTGGAAAGTAAACTCGCACGGGTTAGCAGACCCTCCAAGGTTGCAAGAGGCACGAGCGAGGTGGCTCGGCGAACTTGCGGTGCTGGAAAGTAAACTCGCACGGGTTAGCAGACCCTCCAAGGTTGCAAGAGGCACGAGCGAGGTGGCTCGGCGAACTTGCGGTGCTGGAAAGTAAACTCGCACGGGTTAGCAGACCCTCCAAGGTTGCAAGAGGCACGAGCGAGGTGGCTCGGCGAACTTGCGGTGCTGGAAAGTAAACTCGCACGGGTTAGCAGACCCTCCAAGGTTGCAAGAGGCACGAGCGAGGTGGCTCGGCGAACTTGCGGTGCTGGAAAGTAAACTCGCACGGGTTAGCAGACCCTCCAAGGTTGCAAGAGGCACGAGCGAGGTGGCTCGGCGAACTTGCGGTGCTGGAAAGTAAACTCGCACGGGTTAGCAGACCCTCCAAGGTTGCAAGAGGCACGAGCGAGGTGGCTCGGCGAACTTGCGGTGCTGGAAAGTAAACTCGCACGGGTTAGCAGACCCTCCAAGGTTGCAAGAGGCACGAGCGAGGTGGCTCGGCGAACTTGCGGTGCTGGAAAGTAAACTCGCACGGGTTAGCAGACCCTCCAAGGTTGCAAGAGGCACGAGCGAGGTGGCTCGGCGAACTTGCGGTGCTGGAAAGTAAACTCGCACGGGTTAGCAGACCCTCCAAGGTTGCAAGAGGCACGAGCGAGGTGGCTCGGCGAACTTGCGGTGCTGGAAAGTAAACTCGCACGGGTTAGCAGACCCTCCAAGGTTGCAAGAGGCACGAGCGAGGTGGCTCGGCGAACTTGCGGTGCTGGAAAGTAAACTCGCACGGGTTAGCAGACCCTCCAAGGTTGCAAGAGGCACGAGCGAGGTGGCTCGGCGAACTTGCGGTGCTGGAAAGTAAACTCGCACGGGTTAGCAGACCCTCCAAGGTTGCAAGAGGCACGAGCGAGGTGGCTCGGCGAACTTGCGGTGCTGGAAAGTAAACTCGCACGGGTTAGCAGACCCTCCAAGGTTGCAAGAGGCACGAGCGAGGTGGCTCGGCGAACTTGCGGTGCTGGAAAGTAAACTCGCACGGGTTAGCAGACCCTCCAAGGTTGCAAGAGGCACGAGCGAGGTGGCTCGGCGAACTTGCGGTGCTGGAAAGTAAACTCGCACGGGTTAGCAGACCCTCCAAGGTTGCAAGAGGCACGAGCGAGGTGGCTCGGCGAACTTGCGGTGCTGGAAAGTAAACTCGCACGGGTTAGCAGACCCTCCAAGGTTGCAAGAGGCACGAGCGAGGTGGCTCGGCGAACTTGCGGTGCTGGAAAGTAAACTCGCACGGGTTAGCAGACCCTCCAAGGTTGCAAGAGGCACGAGCGAGGTGGCTCGGCGAACTTGCGGTGCTGGAAAGTAAACTCGCACGGGTTAGCAGACCCTCCAAGGTTGCAAGAGGCACGAGCGAGGTGGCTCGGCGAACTTGCGGTGCTGGAAAGTAAACTCGCACGGGTTAGCAGACCCTCCAAGGTTGCAAGAGGCACGAGCGAGGTGGCTCGGCGAACTTGCGGTGCTGGAAAGTAAACTCGCACGGGTTAGCAGACCCTCCAAGGTTGCAAGAGGCACGAGCGAGGTGGCTCGGCGAACTTGCGGTGCTGGAAAGTAAACTCGCACGGGTTAGCAGACCCTCCAAGGTTGCAAGAGGCACGAGCGAGGTGGCTCGGCGAACTTGCGGTGCTGGAAAGTAAACTCGCACGGGTTAGCAGACCCTCCAAGGTTGCAAGAGGCACGAGCGAGGTGGCTCGGCGAACTTGCGGTGCTGGAAAGTAAACTCGCACGGGTTAGCAGACCCTCCAAGGTTGCAAGAGGCACGAGCGAGGTGGCTCGGCGAACTTGCGGTGCTGGAAAGTAAACTCGCACGGGTTAGCAGACCCTCCAAGGTTGCAAGAGGCACGAGCGAGGTGGCTCGGCGAACTTGCGGTGCTGGAAAGTAAACTCGCACGGGTTAGCAGACCCTCCAAGGTTGCAAGAGGCACGAGCGAGGTGGCTCGGCGAACTTGCGGTGCTGGAAAGTAAACTCGCACGGGTTAGCAGACCCTCCAAGGTTGCAAGAGGCACGAGCGAGGTGGCTCGGCGAACTTGCGGTGCTGGAAAGTAAACTCGCACGGGTTAGCAGACCCTCCAAGGTTGCAAGAGGCACGAGCGAGGTGGCTCGGCGAACTTGCGGTGCTGGAAAGTAAACTCGCACGGGTTAGCAGACCCTCCAAGGTTGCAAGAGGCACGAGCGAGGTGGCTCGGCGAACTTGCGGTGCTGGAAAGTAAACTCGCACGGGTTAGCAGACCCTCCAAGGTTGCAAGAGGCACGAGCGAGGTGGCTCGGCGAACTTGCGGTGCTGGAAAGTAAACTCGCACGGGTTAGCAGACCCTCCAAGGTTGCAAGAGGCACGAGCGAGGTGGCTCGGCGAACTTGCGGTGCTGGAAAGTAAACTCGCACGGGTTAGCAGACCCTCCAAGGTTGCAAGAGGCACGAGCGAGGTGGCTCGGCGAACTTGCGGTGCTGGAAAGTAAACTCGCACGGGTTAGCAGACCCTCCAAGGTTGCAAGAGGCACGAGCGAGGTGGCTCGGCGAACTTGCGGTGCTGGAAAGTAAACTCGCACGGGTTAGCAGACCCTCCAAGGTTGCAAGAGGCACGAGCGAGGTGGCTCGGCGAACTTGCGGTGCTGGAAAGTAAACTCGCACGGGTTAGCAGACCCTCCAAGGTTGCAAGAGGCACGAGCGAGGTGGCTCGGCGAACTTGCGGTGCTGGAAAGTAAACTCGCACGGGTTAGCAGACCCTCCAAGGTTGCAAGAGGCACGAGCGAGGTGGCTCGGCGAACTTGCGGTGCTGGAAAGTAAACTCGCACGGGTTAGCAGACCCTCCAAGGTTGCAAGAGGCACGAGCGAGGTGGCTCGGCGAACTTGCGGTGCTGGAAAGTAAACTCGCACGGGTTAGCAGACCCTCCAAGGTTGCAAGAGGCACGAGCGAGGTGGCTCGGCGAACTTGCGGTGCTGGAAAGTAAACTCGCACGGGTTAGCAGACCCTCCAAGGTTGCAAGAGGCACGAGCGAGGTGGCTCGGCGAACTTGCGGTGCTGGAAAGTAAACTCGCACGGGTTAGCAGACCCTCCAAGGTTGCAAGAGGCACGAGCGAGGTGGCTCGGCGAACTTGCGGTGCTGGAAAGTAAACTCGCACGGGTTAGCAGACCCTCCAAGGTTGCAAGAGGCACGAGCGAGGTGGCTCGGCGAACTTGCGGTGCTGGAAAGTAAACTCGCACGGGTTAGCAGACCCTCCAAGGTTGCAAGAGGCACGAGCGAGGTGGCTCGGCGAACTTGCGGTGCTGGAAAGTAAACTCGCACGGGTTAGCAGACCCTCCAAGGTTGCAAGAGGCACGAGCGAGGTGGCTCGGCGAACTTGCGGTGCTGGAAAGTAAACTCGCACGGGTTAGCAGACCCTCCAAGGTTGCAAGAGGCACGAGCGAGGTGGCTCGGCGAACTTGCGGTGCTGGAAAGTAAACTCGCACGGGTTAGCAGACCCTCCAAGGTTGCAAGAGGCACGAGCGAGGTGGCTCGGCGAACTTGCGGTGCTGGAAAGTAAACTCGCACGGGTTAGCAGACCCTCCAAGGTTGCAAGAGGCACGAGCGAGGTGGCTCGGCGAACTTGCGGTGCTGGAAAGTAAACTCGCACGGGTTAGCAGACCCTCCAAGGTTGCAAGAGGCACGAGCGAGGTGGCTCGGCGAACTTGCGGTGCTGGAAAGTAAACTCGCACGGGTTAGCAGACCCTCCAAGGTTGCAAGAGGCACGAGCGAGGTGGCTCGGCGAACTTGCGGTGCTGGAAAGTAAACTCGCACGGGTTAGCAGACCCTCCAAGGTTGCAAGAGGCACGAGCGAGGTGGCTCGGCGAACTTGCGGTGCTGGAAAGTAAACTCGCACGGGTTAGCAGACCCTCCAAGGTTGCAAGAGGCACGAGCGAGGTGGCTCGGCGAACTTGCGGTGCTGGAAAGTAAACTCGCACGGGTTAGCAGACCCTCCAAGGTTGCAAGAGGCACGAGCGAGGTGGCTCGGCGAACTTGCGGTGCTGGAAAGTAAACTCGCACGGGTTAGCAGACCCTCCAAGGTTGCAAGAGGCACGAGCGAGGTGGCTCGGCGAACTTGCGGTGCTGGAAAGTAAACTCGCACGGGTTAGCAGACCCTCCAAGGTTGCAAGAGGCACGAGCGAGGTGGCTCGGCGAACTTGCGGTGCTGGAAAGTAAACTCGCACGGGTTAGCAGACCCTCCAAGGTTGCAAGAGGCACGAGCGAGGTGGCTCGGCGAACTTGCGGTGCTGGAAAGTAAACTCGCACGGGTTAGCAGACCCTCCAAGGTTGCAAGAGGCACGAGCGAGGTGGCTCGGCGAACTTGCGGTGCTGGAAAGTAAACTCGCACGGGTTAGCAGACCCTCCAAGGTTGCAAGAGGCACGAGCGAGGTGGCTCGGCGAACTTGCGGTGCTGGAAAGTAAACTCGCACGGGTTAGCAGACCCTCCAAGGTTGCAAGAGGCACGAGCGAGGTGGCTCGGCGAACTTGCGGTGCTGGAAAGTAAACTCGCACGGGTTAGCAGACCCTCCAAGGTTGCAAGAGGCACGAGCGAGGTGGCTCGGCGAACTTGCGGTGCTGGAAAGTAAACTCGCACGGGTTAGCAGACCCTCCAAGGTTGCAAGAGGCACGAGCGAGGTGGCTCGGCGAACTTGCGGTGCTGGAAAGTAAACTCGCACGGGTTAGCAGACCCTCCAAGGTTGCAAGAGGCACGAGCGAGGTGGCTCGGCGAACTTGCGGTGCTGGAAAGTAAACTCGCACGGGTTAGCAGACCCTCCAAGGTTGCAAGAGGCACGAGCGAGGTGGCTCGGCGAACTTGCGGTGCTGGAAAGTAAACTCGCACGGGTTAGCAGACCCTCCAAGGTTGCAAGAGGCACGAGCGAGGTGGCTCGGCGAACTTGCGGTGCTGGAAAGTAAACTCGCACGGGTTAGCAGACCCTCCAAGGTTGCAAGAGGCACGAGCGAGGTGGCTCGGCGAACTTGCGGTGCTGGAAAGTAAACTCGCACGGGTTAGCAGACCCTCCAAGGTTGCAAGAGGCACGAGCGAGGTGGCTCGGCGAACTTGCGGTGCTGGAAAGTAAACTCGCACGGGTTAGCAGACCCTCCAAGGTTGCAAGAGGCACGAGCGAGGTGGCTCGGCGAACTTGCGGTGCTGGAAAGTAAACTCGCACGGGTTAGCAGACCCTCCAAGGTTGCAAGAGGCACGAGCGAGGTGGCTCGGCGAACTTGCGGTGCTGGAAAGTAAACTCGCACGGGTTAGCAGACCCTCCAAGGTTGCAAGAGGCACGAGCGAGGTGGCTCGGCGAACTTGCGGTGCTGGAAAGTAAACTCGCACGGGTTAGCAGACCCTCCAAGGTTGCAAGAGGCACGAGCGAGGTGGCTCGGCGAACTTGCGGTGCTGGAAAGTAAACTCGCACGGGTTAGCAGACCCTCCAAGGTTGCAAGAGGCACGAGCGAGGTGGCTCGGCGAACTTGCGGTGCTGGAAAGTAAACTCGCACGGGTTAGCAGACCCTCCAAGGTTGCAAGAGGCACGAGCGAGGTGGCTCGGCGAACTTGCGGTGCTGGAAAGTAAACTCGCACGGGTTAGCAGACCCTCCAAGGTTGCAAGAGGCACGAGCGAGGTGGCTCGGCGAACTTGCGGTGCTGGAAAGTAAACTCGCACGGGTTAGCAGACCCTCCAAGGTTGCAAGAGGCACGAGCGAGGTGGCTCGGCGAACTTGCGGTGCTGGAAAGTAAACTCGCACGGGTTAGCAGACCCTCCAAGGTTGCAAGAGGCACGAGCGAGGTGGCTCGGCGAACTTGCGGTGCTGGAAAGTAAACTCGCACGGGTTAGCAGACCCTCCAAGGTTGCAAGAGGCACGAGCGAGGTGGCTCGGCGAACTTGCGGTGCTGGAAAGTAAACTCGCACGGGTTAGCAGACCCTCCAAGGTTGCAAGAGGCACGAGCGAGGTGGCTCGGCGAACTTGCGGTGCTGGAAAGTAAACTCGCACGGGTTAGCAGACCCTCCAAGGTTGCAAGAGGCACGAGCGAGGTGGCTCGGCGAACTTGCGGTGCTGGAAAGTAAACTCGCACGGGTTAGCAGACCCTCCAAGGTTGCAAGAGGCACGAGCGAGGTGGCTCGGCGAACTTGCGGTGCTGGAAAGTAAACTCGCACGGGTTAGCAGACCCTCCAAGGTTGCAAGAGGCACGAGCGAGGTGGCTCGGCGAACTTGCGGTGCTGGAAAGTAAACTCGCACGGGTTAGCAGACCCTCCAAGGTTGCAAGAGGCACGAGCGAGGTGGCTCGGCGAACTTGCGGTGCTGGAAAGTAAACTCGCACGGGTTAGCAGACCCTCCAAGGTTGCAAGAGGCACGAGCGAGGTGGCTCGGCGAACTTGCGGTGCTGGAAAGTAAACTCGCACGGGTTAGCAG
Organism: Punica granatum; assembly: GCF_007655135.1. NCBI lineage: Eukaryota > Viridiplantae > Streptophyta > Magnoliopsida > Myrtales > Lythraceae > Punica > Punica granatum. The sequence goes on from NW_022204076.1 coordinate 32,018, forward strand.
ACCCTCCAAGGTTGCAAGAGGCACGAGCGAGGTGGCTCGGCGAACTTGCGGTGCTGGAAAGTAAACTCGCACGGGTTAGCAGACCCTCCAAGGTTGCAAGAGGCACGAGCGAGGTGGCTCGGCGAACTTGCGGTGCTGGAAAGTAAACTCGCACGGGTTAGCAGACCCTCCAAGGTTGCAAGAGGCACGAGCGAGGTGGCTCGGCGAACTTGCGGTGCTGGAAAGTAAACTCGCACGGGTTAGCAGACCCTCCAAGGTTGCAAGAGGCACGAGCGAGGTGGCTCGGCGAACTTGCGGTGCTGGAAAGTAAACTCGCACGGGTTAGCAGACCCTCCAAGGTTGCAAGAGGCACGAGCGAGGTGGCTCGGCGAACTTGCGGTGCTGGAAAGTAAACTCGCACGGGTTAGCAGACCCTCCAAGGTTGCAAGAGGCACGAGCGAGGTGGCTCGGCGAACTTGCGGTGCTGGAAAGTAAACTCGCACGGGTTAGCAGACCCTCCAAGGTTGCAAGAGGCACGAGCGAGGTGGCTCGGCGAACTTGCGGTGCTGGAAAGTAAACTCGCACGGGTTAGCAGACCCTCCAAGGTTGCAAGAGGCACGAGCGAGGTGGCTCGGCGAACTTGCGGTGCTGGAAAGTAAACTCGCACGGGTTAGCAGACCCTCCAAGGTTGCAAGAGGCACGAGCGAGGTGGCTCGGCGAACTTGCGGTGCTGGAAAGTAAACTCGCACGGGTTAGCAGACCCTCCAAGGTTGCAAGAGGCACGAGCGAGGTGGCTCGGCGAACTTGCGGTGCTGGAAAGTAAACTCGCACGGGTTAGCAGACCCTCCAAGGTTGCAAGAGGCACGAGCGAGGTGGCTCGGCGAACTTGCGGTGCTGGAAAGTAAACTCGCACGGGTTAGCAGACCCTCCAAGGTTGCAAGAGGCACGAGCGAGGTGGCTCGGCGAACTTGCGGTGCTGGAAAGTAAACTCGCACGGGTTAGCAGACCCTCCAAGGTTGCAAGAGGCACGAGCGAGGTGGCTCGGCGAACTTGCGGTGCTGGAAAGTAAACTCGCACGGGTTAGCAGACCCTCCAAGGTTGCAAGAGGCACGAGCGAGGTGGCTCGGCGAACTTGCGGTGCTGGAAAGTAAACTCGCACGGGTTAGCAGACCCTCCAAGGTTGCAAGAGGCACGAGCGAGGTGGCTCGGCGAACTTGCGGTGCTGGAAAGTAAACTCGCACGGGTTAGCAGACCCTCCAAGGTTGCAAGAGGCACGAGCGAGGTGGCTCGGCGAACTTGCGGTGCTGGAAAGTAAACTCGCACGGGTTAGCAGACCCTCCAAGGTTGCAAGAGGCACGAGCGAGGTGGCTCGGCGAACTTGCGGTGCTGGAAAGTAAACTCGCACGGGTTAGCAGACCCTCCAAGGTTGCAAGAGGCACGAGCGAGGTGGCTCGGCGAACTTGCGGTGCTGGAAAGTAAACTCGCACGGGTTAGCAGACCCTCCAAGGTTGCAAGAGGCACGAGCGAGGTGGCTCGGCGAACTTGCGGTGCTGGAAAGTAAACTCGCACGGGTTAGCAGACCCTCCAAGGTTGCAAGAGGCACGAGCGAGGTGGCTCGGCGAACTTGCGGTGCTGGAAAGTAAACTCGCACGGGTTAGCAGACCCTCCAAGGTTGCAAGAGGCACGAGCGAGGTGGCTCGGCGAACTTGCGGTGCTGGAAAGTAAACTCGCACGGGTTAGCAGACCCTCCAAGGTTGCAAGAGGCACGAGCGAGGTGGCTCGGCGAACTTGCGGTGCTGGAAAGTAAACTCGCACGGGTTAGCAGACCCTCCAAGGTTGCAAGAGGCACGAGCGAGGTGGCTCGGCGAACTTGCGGTGCTGGAAAGTAAACTCGCACGGGTTAGCAGACCCTCCAAGGTTGCAAGAGGCACGAGCGAGGTGGCTCGGCGAACTTGCGGTGCTGGAAAGTAAACTCGCACGGGTTAGCAGACCCTCCAAGGTTGCAAGAGGCACGAGCGAGGTGGCTCGGCGAACTTGCGGTGCTGGAAAGTAAACTCGCACGGGTTAGCAGACCCTCCAAGGTTGCAAGAGGCACGAGCGAGGTGGCTCGGCGAACTTGCGGTGCTGGAAAGTAAACTCGCACGGGTTAGCAGACCCTCCAAGGTTGCAAGAGGCACGAGCGAGGTGGCTCGGCGAACTTGCGGTGCTGGAAAGTAAACTCGCACGGGTTAGCAGACCCTCCAAGGTTGCAAGAGGCACGAGCGAGGTGGCTCGGCGAACTTGCGGTGCTGGAAAGTAAACTCGCACGGGTTAGCAGACCCTCCAAGGTTGCAAGAGGCACGAGCGAGGTGGCTCGGCGAACTTGCGGTGCTGGAAAGTAAACTCGCACGGGTTAGCAGACCCTCCAAGGTTGCAAGAGGCACGAGCGAGGTGGCTCGGCGAACTTGCGGTGCTGGAAAGTAAACTCGCACGGGTTAGCAGACCCTCCAAGGTTGCAAGAGGCACGAGCGAGGTGGCTCGGCGAACTTGCGGTGCTGGAAAGTAAACTCGCACGGGTTAGCAGACCCTCCAAGGTTGCAAGAGGCACGAGCGAGGTGGCTCGGCGAACTTGCGGTGCTGGAAAGTAAACTCGCACGGGTTAGCAGACCCTCCAAGGTTGCAAGAGGCACGAGCGAGGTGGCTCGGCGAACTTGCGGTGCTGGAAAGTAAACTCGCACGGGTTAGCAGACCCTCCAAGGTTGCAAGAGGCACGAGCGAGGTGGCTCGGCGAACTTGCGGTGCTGGAAAGTAAACTCGCACGGGTTAGCAGACCCTCCAAGGTTGCAAGAGGCACGAGCGAGGTGGCTCGGCGAACTTGCGGTGCTGGAAAGTAAACTCGCACGGGTTAGCAGACCCTCCAAGGTTGCAAGAGGCACGAGCGAGGTGGCTCGGCGAACTTGCGGTGCTGGAAAGTAAACTCGCACGGGTTAGCAGACCCTCCAAGGTTGCAAGAGGCACGAGCGAGGTGGCTCGGCGAACTTGCGGTGCTGGAAAGTAAACTCGCACGGGTTAGCAGACCCTCCAAGGTTGCAAGAGGCACGAGCGAGGTGGCTCGGCGAACTTGCGGTGCTGGAAAGTAAACTCGCACGGGTTAGCAGACCCTCCAAGGTTGCAAGAGGCACGAGCGAGGTGGCTCGGCGAACTTGCGGTGCTGGAAAGTAAACTCGCACGGGTTAGCAGACCCTCCAAGGTTGCAAGAGGCACGAGCGAGGTGGCTCGGCGAACTTGCGGTGCTGGAAAGTAAACTCGCACGGGTTAGCAGACCCTCCAAGGTTGCAAGAGGCACGAGCGAGGTGGCTCGGCGAACTTGCGGTGCTGGAAAGTAAACTCGCACGGGTTAGCAGACCCTCCAAGGTTGCAAGAGGCACGAGCGAGGTGGCTCGGCGAACTTGCGGTGCTGGAAAGTAAACTCGCACGGGTTAGCAGACCCTCCAAGGTTGCAAGAGGCACGAGCGAGGTGGCTCGGCGAACTTGCGGTGCTGGAAAGTAAACTCGCACGGGTTAGCAGACCCTCCAAGGTTGCAAGAGGCACGAGCGAGGTGGCTCGGCGAACTTGCGGTGCTGGAAAGTAAACTCGCACGGGTTAGCAGACCCTCCAAGGTTGCAAGAGGCACGAGCGAGGTGGCTCGGCGAACTTGCGGTGCTGGAAAGTAAACTCGCACGGGTTAGCAGACCCTCCAAGGTTGCAAGAGGCACGAGCGAGGTGGCTCGGCGAACTTGCGGTGCTGGAAAGTAAACTCGCACGGGTTAGCAGACCCTCCAAGGTTGCAAGAGGCACGAGCGAGGTGGCTCGGCGAACTTGCGGTGCTGGAAAGTAAACTCGCACGGGTTAGCAGACCCTCCAAGGTTGCAAGAGGCACGAGCGAGGTGGCTCGGCGAACTTGCGGTGCTGGAAAGTAAACTCGCACGGGTTAGCAGACCCTCCAAGGTTGCAAGAGGCACGAGCGAGGTGGCTCGGCGAACTTGCGGTGCTGGAAAGTAAACTCGCACGGGTTAGCAGACCCTCCAAGGTTGCAAGAGGCACGAGCGAGGTGGCTCGGCGAACTTGCGGTGCTGGAAAGTAAACTCGCACGGGTTAGCAGACCCTCCAAGGTTGCAAGAGGCACGAGCGAGGTGGCTCGGCGAACTTGCGGTGCTGGAAAGTAAACTCGCACGGGTTAGCAGACCCTCCAAGGTTGCAAGAGGCACGAGCGAGGTGGCTCGGCGAACTTGCGGTGCTGGAAAGTAAACTCGCACGGGTTAGCAGACCCTCCAAGGTTGCAAGAGGCACGAGCGAGGTGGCTCGGCGAACTTGCGGTGCTGGAAAGTAAACTCGCACGGGTTAGCAGACCCTCCAAGGTTGCAAGAGGCACGAGCGAGGTGGCTCGGCGAACTTGCGGTGCTGGAAAGTAAACTCGCACGGGTTAGCAGACCCTCCAAGGTTGCAAGAGGCACGAGCGAGGTGGCTCGGCGAACTTGCGGTGCTGGAAAGTAAACTCGCACGGGTTAGCAGACCCTCCAAGGTTGCAAGAGGCACGAGCGAGGTGGCTCGGCGAACTTGCGGTGCTGGAAAGTAAACTCGCACGGGTTAGCAGACCCTCCAAGGTTGCAAGAGGCACGAGCGAGGTGGCTCGGCGAACTTGCGGTGCTGGAAAGTAAACTCGCACGGGTTAGCAGACCCTCCAAGGTTGCAAGAGGCACGAGCGAGGTGGCTCGGCGAACTTGCGGTGCTGGAAAGTAAACTCGCACGGGTTAGCAGACCCTCCAAGGTTGCAAGAGGCACGAGCGAGGTGGCTCGGCGAACTTGCGGTGCTGGAAAGTAAACTCGCACGGGTTAGCAGACCCTCCAAGGTTGCAAGAGGCACGAGCGAGGTGGCTCGGCGAACTTGCGGTGCTGGAAAGTAAACTCGCACGGGTTAGCAGACCCTCCAAGGTTGCAAGAGGCACGAGCGAGGTGGCTCGGCGAACTTGCGGTGCTGGAAAGTAAACTCGCACGGGTTAGCAGACCCTCCAAGGTTGCAAGAGGCACGAGCGAGGTGGCTCGGCGAACTTGCGGTGCTGGAAAGTAAACTCGCACGGGTTAGCAGACCCTCCAAGGTTGCAAGAGGCACGAGCGAGGTGGCTCGGCGAACTTGCGGTGCTGGAAAGTAAACTCGCACGGGTTAGCAGACCCTCCAAGGTTGCAAGAGGCACGAGCGAGGTGGCTCGGCGAACTTGCGGTGCTGGAAAGTAAACTCGCACGGGTTAGCAGACCCTCCAAGGTTGCAAGAGGCACGAGCGAGGTGGCTCGGCGAACTTGCGGTGCTGGAAAGTAAACTCGCACGGGTTAGCAGACCCTCCAAGGTTGCAAGAGGCACGAGCGAGGTGGCTCGGCGAACTTGCGGTGCTGGAAAGTAAACTCGCACGGGTTAGCAGACCCTCCAAGGTTGCAAGAGGCACGAGCGAGGTGGCTCGGCGAACTTGCGGTGCTGGAAAGTAAACTCGCACGGGTTAGCAGACCCTCCAAGGTTGCAAGAGGCACGAGCGAGGTGGCTCGGCGAACTTGCGGTGCTGGAAAGTAAACTCGCACGGGTTAGCAGACCCTCCAAGGTTGCAAGAGGCACGAGCGAGGTGGCTCGGCGAACTTGCGGTGCTGGAAAGTAAACTCGCACGGGTTAGCAGACCCTCCAAGGTTGCAAGAGGCACGAGCGAGGTGGCTCGGCGAACTTGCGGTGCTGGAAAGTAAACTCGCACGGGTTAGCAGACCCTCCAAGGTTGCAAGAGGCACGAGCGAGGTGGCTCGGCGAACTTGCGGTGCTGGAAAGTAAACTCGCACGGGTTAGCAGACCCTCCAAGGTTGCAAGAGGCACGAGCGAGGTGGCTCGGCGAACTTGCGGTGCTGGAAAGTAAACTCGCACGGGTTAGCAGACCCTCCAAGGTTGCAAGAGGCACGAGCGAGGTGGCTCGGCGAACTTGCGGTGCTGGAAAGTAAACTCGCACGGGTTAGCAGACCCTCCAAGGTTGCAAGAGGCACGAGCGAGGTGGCTCGGCGAACTTGCGGTGCTGGAAAGTAAACTCGCACGGGTTAGCAGACCCTCCAAGGTTGCAAGAGGCACGAGCGAGGTGGCTCGGCGAACTTGCGGTGCTGGAAAGTAAACTCGCACGGGTTAGCAGACCCTCCAAGGTTGCAAGAGGCACGAGCGAGGTGGCTCGGCGAACTTGCGGTGCTGGAAAGTAAACTCGCACGGGTTAGCAGACCCTCCAAGGTTGCAAGAGGCACGAGCGAGGTGGCTCGGCGAACTTGCGGTGCTGGAAAGTAAACTCGCACGGGTTAGCAGACCCTCCAAGGTTGCAAGAGGCACGAGCGAGGTGGCTCGGCGAACTTGCGGTGCTGGAAAGTAAACTCGCACGGGTTAGCAGACCCTCCAAGGTTGCAAGAGGCACGAGCGAGGTGGCTCGGCGAACTTGCGGTGCTGGAAAGTAAACTCGCACGGGTTAGCAGACCCTCCAAGGTTGCAAGAGGCACGAGCGAGGTGGCTCGGCGAACTTGCGGTGCTGGAAAGTAAACTCGCACGGGTTAGCAGACCCTCCAAGGTTGCAAGAGGCACGAGCGAGGTGGCTCGGCGAACTTGCGGTGCTGGAAAGTAAACTCGCACGGGTTAGCAGACCCTCCAAGGTTGCAAGAGGCACGAGCGAGGTGGCTCGGCGAACTTGCGGTGCTGGAAAGTAAACTCGCACGGGTTAGCAGACCCTCCAAGGTTGCAAGAGGCACGAGCGAGGTGGCTCGGCGAACTTGCGGTGCTGGAAAGTAAACTCGCACGGGTTAGCAGACCCTCCAAGGTTGCAAGAGGCACGAGCGAGGTGGCTCGGCGAACTTGCGGTGCTGGAAAGTAAACTCGCACGGGTTAGCAGACCCTCCAAGGTTGCAAGAGGCACGAGCGAGGTGGCTCGGCGAACTTGCGGTGCTGGAAAGTAAACTCGCACGGGTTAGCAGACCCTCCAAGGTTGCAAGAGGCACGAGCGAGGTGGCTCGGCGAACTTGCGGTGCTGGAAAGTAAACTCGCACGGGTTAGCAGACCCTCCAAGGTTGCAAGAGGCACGAGCGAGGTGGCTCGGCGAACTTGCGGTGCTGGAAAGTAAACTCGCACGGGTTAGCAGACCCTCCAAGGTTGCAAGAGGCACGAGCGAGGTGGCTCGGCGAACTTGCGGTGCTGGAAAGTAAACTCGCACGGGTTAGCAGACCCTCCAAGGTTGCAAGAGGCACGAGCGAGGTGGCTCGGCGAACTTGCGGTGCTGGAAAGTAAACTCGCACGGGTTAGCAGACCCTCCAAGGTTGCAAGAGGCACGAGCGAGGTGGCTCGGCGAACTTGCGGTGCTGGAAAGTAAACTCGCACGGGTTAGCAGACCCTCCAAGGTTGCAAGAGGCACGAGCGAGGTGGCTCGGCGAACTTGCGGTGCTGGAAAGTAAACTCGCACGGGTTAGCAGACCCTCCAAGGTTGCAAGAGGCACGAGCGAGGTGGCTCGGCGAACTTGCGGTGCTGGAAAGTAAACTCGCACGGGTTAGCAGACCCTCCAAGGTTGCAAGAGGCACGAGCGAGGTGGCTCGGCGAACTTGCGGTGCTGGAAAGTAAACTCGCACGGGTTAGCAGACCCTCCAAGGTTGCAAGAGGCACGAGCGAGGTGGCTCGGCGAACTTGCGGTGCTGGAAAGTAAACTCGCACGGGTTAGCAGACCCTCCAAGGTTGCAAGAGGCACGAGCGAGGTGGCTCGGCGAACTTGCGGTGCTGGAAAGTAAACTCGCACGGGTTAGCAGACCCTCCAAGGTTGCAAGAGGCACGAGCGAGGTGGCTCGGCGAACTTGCGGTGCTGGAAAGTAAACTCGCACGGGTTAGCAGACCCTCCAAGGTTGCAAGAGGCACGAGCGAGGTGGCTCGGCGAACTTGCGGTGCTGGAAAGTAAACTCGCACGGGTTAGCAGACCCTCCAAGGTTGCAAGAGGCACGAGCGAGGTGGCTCGGCGAACTTGCGGTGCTGGAAAGTAAACTCGCACGGGTTAGCAGACCCTCCAAGGTTGCAAGAGGCACGAGCGAGGTGGCTCGGCGAACTTGCGGTGCTGGAAAGTAAACTCGCACGGGTTAGCAGACCCTCCAAGGTTGCAAGAGGCACGAGCGAGGTGGCTCGGCGAACTTGCGGTGCTGGAAAGTAAACTCGCACGGGTTAGCAGACCCTCCAAGGTTGCAAGAGGCACGAGCGAGGTGGCTCGGCGAACTTGCGGTGCTGGAAAGTAAACTCGCACGGGTTAGCAGACCCTCCAAGGTTGCAAGAGGCACGAGCGAGGTGGCTCGGCGAACTTGCGGTGCTGGAAAGTAAACTCGCACGGGTTAGCAGACCCTCCAAGGTTGCAAGAGGCACGAGCGAGGTGGCTCGGCGAACTTGCGGTGCTGGAAAGTAAACTCGCACGGGTTAGCAGACCCTCCAAGGTTGCAAGAGGCACGAGCGAGGTGGCTCGGCGAACTTGCGGTGCTGGAAAGTAAACTCGCACGGGTTAGCAGACCCTCCAAGGTTGCAAGAGGCACGAGCGAGGTGGCTCGGCGAACTTGCGGTGCTGGAAAGTAAACTCGCACGGGTTAGCAGACCCTCCAAGGTTGCAAGAGGCACGAGCGAGGTGGCTCGGCGAACTTGCGGTGCTGGAAAGTAAACTCGCACGGGTTAGCAGACCCTCCAAGGTTGCAAGAGGCACGAGCGAGGTGGCTCGGCGAACTTGCGGTGCTGGAAAGTAAACTCGCACGGGTTAGCAGACCCTCCAAGGTTGCAAGAGGCACGAGCGAGGTGGCTCGGCGAACTTGCGGTGCTGGAAAGTAAACTCGCACGGGTTAGCAGACCCTCCAAGGTTGCAAGAGGCACGAGCGAGGTGGCTCGGCGAACTTGCGGTGCTGGAAAGTAAACTCGCACGGGTTAGCAGACCCTCCAAGGTTGCAAGAGGCACGAGCGAGGTGGCTCGGCGAACTTGCGGTGCTGGAAAGTAAACTCGCACGGGTTAGCAGACCCTCCAAGGTTGCAAGAGGCACGAGCGAGGTGGCTCGGCGAACTTGCGGTGCTGGAAAGTAAACTCGCACGGGTTAGCAGACCCTCCAAGGTTGCAAGAGGCACGAGCGAGGTGGCTCGGCGAACTTGCGGTGCTGGAAAGTAAACTCGCACGGGTTAGCAGACCCTCCAAGGTTGCAAGAGGCACGAGCGAGGTGGCTCGGCGAACTTGCGGTGCTGGAAAGTAAACTCGCACGGGTTAGCAGACCCTCCAAGGTTGCAAGAGGCACGAGCGAGGTGGCTCGGCGAACTTGCGGTGCTGGAAAGTAAACTCGCACGGGTTAGCAGACCCTCCAAGGTTGCAAGAGGCACGAGCGAGGTGGCTCGGCGAACTTGCGGTGCTGGAAAGTAAACTCGCACGGGTTAGCAGACCCTCCAAGGTTGCAAGAGGCACGAGCGAGGTGGCTCGGCGAACTTGCGGTGCTGGAAAGTAAACTCGCACGGGTTAGCAGACCCTCCAAGGTTGCAAGAGGCACGAGCGAGGTGGCTCGGCGAACTTGCGGTGCTGGAAAGTAAACTCGCACGGGTTAGCAGACCCTCCAAGGTTGCAAGAGGCACGAGCGAGGTGGCTCGGCGAACTTGCGGTGCTGGAAAGTAAACTCGCACGGGTTAGCAGACCCTCCAAGGTTGCAAGAGGCACGAGCGAGGTGGCTCGGCGAACTTGCGGTGCTGGAAAGTAAACTCGCACGGGTTAGCAGACCCTCCAAGGTTGCAAGAGGCACGAGCGAGGTGGCTCGGCGAACTTGCGGTGCTGGAAAGTAAACTCGCACGGGTTAGCAGACCCTCCAAGGTTGCAAGAGGCACGAGCGAGGTGGCTCGGCGAACTTGCGGTGCTGGAAAGTAAACTCGCACGGGTTAGCAGACCCTCCAAGGTTGCAAGAGGCACGAGCGAGGTGGCTCGGCGAACTTGCGGTGCTGGAAAGTAAACTCGCACGGGTTAGCAGACCCTCCAAGGTTGCAAGAGGCACGAGCGAGGTGGCTCGGCGAACTTGCGGTGCTGGAAAGTAAACTCGCACGGGTTAGCAGACCCTCCAAGGTTGCAAGAGGCACGAGCGAGGTGGCTCGGCGAACTTGCGGTGCTGGAAAGTAAACTCGCACGGGTTAGCAGACCCTCCAAGGTTGCAAGAGGCACGAGCGAGGTGGCTCGGCGAACTTGCGGTGCTGGAAAGTAAACTCGCACGGGTTAGCAGACCCTCCAAGGTTGCAAGAGGCACGAGCGAGGTGGCTCGGCGAACTTGCGGTGCTGGAAAGTAAACTCGCACGGGTTAGCAGACCCTCCAAGGTTGCAAGAGGCACGAGCGAGGTGGCTCGGCGAACTTGCGGTGCTGGAAAGTAAACTCGCACGGGTTAGCAGACCCTCCAAGGTTGCAAGAGGCACGAGCGAGGTGGCTCGGCGAACTTGCGGTGCTGGAAAGTAAACTCGCACGGGTTAGCAGACCCTCCAAGGTTGCAAGAGGCACGAGCGAGGTGGCTCGGCGAACTTGCGGTGCTGGAAAGTAAACTCGCACGGGTTAGCAGACCCTCCAAGGTTGCAAGAGGCACGAGCGAGGTGGCTCGGCGAACTTGCGGTGCTGGAAAGTAAACTCGCACGGGTTAGCAGACCCTCCAAGGTTGCAAGAGGCACGAGCGAGGTGGCTCGGCGAACTTGCGGTGCTGGAAAGTAAACTCGCACGGGTTAGCAGACCCTCCAAGGTTGCAAGAGGCACGAGCGAGGTGGCTCGGCGAACTTGCGGTGCTGGAAAGTAAACTCGCACGGGTTAGCAGACCCTCCAAGGTTGCAAGAGGCACGAGCGAGGTGGCTCGGCGAACTTGCGGTGCTGGAAAGTAAACTCGCACGGGTTAGCAGACCCTCCAAGGTTGCAAGAGGCACGAGCGAGGTGGCTCGGCGAACTTGCGGTGCTGGAAAGTAAACTCGCACGGGTTAGCAGACCCTCCAAGGTTGCAAGAGGCACGAGCGAGGTGGCTCGGCGAACTTGCGGTGCTGGAAAGTAAACTCGCACGGGTTAGCAGACCCTCCAAGGTTGCAAGAGGCACGAGCGAGGTGGCTCGGCGAACTTGCGGTGCTGGAAAGTAAACTCGCACGGGTTAGCAGACCCTCCAAGGTTGCAAGAGGCACGAGCGAGGTGGCTCGGCGAACTTGCGGTGCTGGAAAGTAAACTCGCACGGGTTAGCAGACCCTCCAAGGTTGCAAGAGGCACGAGCGAGGTGGCTCGGCGAACTTGCGGTGCTGGAAAGTAAACTCGCACGGGTTAGCAGACCCTCCAAGGTTGCAAGAGGCACGAGCGAGGTGGCTCGGCGAACTTGCGGTGCTGGAAAGTAAACTCGCACGGGTTAGCAGACCCTCCAAGGTTGCAAGAGGCACGAGCGAGGTGGCTCGGCGAACTTGCGGTGCTGGAAAGTAAACTCGCACGGGTTAGCAGACCCTCCAAGGTTGCAAGAGGCACGAGCGAGGTGGCTCGGCGAACTTGCGGTGCTGGAAAGTAAACTCGCACGGGTTAGCAGACCCTCCAAGGTTGCAAGAGGCACGAGCGAGGTGGCTCGGCGAACTTGCGGTGCTGGAAAGTAAACTCGCACGGGTTAGCAGACCCTCCAAGGTTGCAAGAGGCACGAGCGAGGTGGCTCGGCGAACTTGCGGTGCTGGAAAGTAAACTCGCACGGGTTAGCAGACCCTCCAAGGTTGCAAGAGGCACGAGCGAGGTGGCTCGGCGAACTTGCGGTGCTGGAAAGTAAACTCGCACGGGTTAGCAGACCCTCCAAGGTTGCAAGAGGCACGAGCGAGGTGGCTCGGCGAACTTGCGGTGCTGGAAAGTAAACTCGCACGGGTTAGCAGACCCTCCAAGGTTGCAAGAGGCACGAGCGAGGTGGCTCGGCGAACTTGCGGTGCTGGAAAGTAAACTCGCACGGGTTAGCAGACCCTCCAAGGTTGCAAGAGGCACGAGCGAGGTGGCTCGGCGAACTTGCGGTGCTGGAAAGTAAACTCGCACGGGTTAGCAGACCCTCCAAGGTTGCAAGAGGCACGAGCGAGGTGGCTCGGCGAACTTGCGGTGCTGGAAAGTAAACTCGCACGGGTTAGCAGACCCTCCAAGGTTGCAAGAGGCACGAGCGAGGTGGCTCGGCGAACTTGCGGTGCTGGAAAGTAAACTCGCACGGGTTAGCAGACCCTCCAAGGTTGCAAGAGGCACGAGCGAGGTGGCTCGGCGAACTTGCGGTGCTGGAAAGTAAACTCGCACGGGTTAGCAGACCCTCCAAGGTTGCAAGAGGCACGAGCGAGGTGGCTCGGCGAACTTGCGGTGCTGGAAAGTAAACTCGCACGGGTTAGCAGACCCTCCAAGGTTGCAAGAGGCACGAGCGAGGTGGCTCGGCGAACTTGCGGTGCTGGAAAGTAAACTCGCACGGGTTAGCAGACCCTCCAAGGTTGCAAGAGGCACGAGCGAGGTGGCTCGGCGAACTTGCGGTGCTGGAAAGTAAACTCGCACGGGTTAGCAGACCCTCCAAGGTTGCAAGAGGCACGAGCGAGGTGGCTCGGCGAACTTGCGGTGCTGGAAAGTAAACTCGCACGGGTTAGCAGACCCTCCAAGGTTGCAAGAGGCACGAGCGAGGTGGCTCGGCGAACTTGCGGTGCTGGAAAGTAAACTCGCACGGGTTAGCAGACCCTCCAAGGTTGCAAGAGGCACGAGCGAGGTGGCTCGGCGAACTTGCGGTGCTGGAAAGTAAACTCGCACGGGTTAGCAGACCCTCCAAGGTTGCAAGAGGCACGAGCGAGGTGGCTCGGCGAACTTGCGGTGCTGGAAAGTAAACTCGCACGGGTTAGCAGACCCTCCAAGGTTGCAAGAGGCACGAGCGAGGTGGCTCGGCGAACTTGCGGTGCTGGAAAGTAAACTCGCACGGGTTAGCAGACCCTCCAAGGTTGCAAGAGGCACGAGCGAGGTGGCTCGGCGAACTTGCGGTGCTGGAAAGTAAACTCGCACGGGTTAGCAGACCCTCCAAGGTTGCAAGAGGCACGAGCGAGGTGGCTCGGCGAACTTGCGGTGCTGGAAAGTAAACTCGCACGGGTTAGCAGACCCTCCAAGGTTGCAAGAGGCACGAGCGAGGTGGCTCGGCGAACTTGCGGTGCTGGAAAGTAAACTCGCACGGGTTAGCAGACCCTCCAAGGTTGCAAGAGGCACGAGCGAGGTGGCTCGGCGAACTTGCGGTGCTGGAAAGTAAACTCGCACGGGTTAGCAGACCCTCCAAGGTTGCAAGAGGCACGAGCGAGGTGGCTCGGCGAACTTGCGGTGCTGGAAAGTAAACTCGCACGGGTTAGCAGACCCTCCAAGGTTGCAAGAGGCACGAGCGAGGTGGCTCGGCGAACTTGCGGTGCTGGAAAGTAAACTCGCACGGGTTAGCAGACCCTCCAAGGTTGCAAGAGGCACGAGCGAGGTGGCTCGGCGAACTTGCGGTGCTGGAAAGTAAACTCGCACGGGTTAGCAGACCCTCCAAGGTTGCAAGAGGCACGAGCGAGGTGGCTCGGCGAACTTGCGGTGCTGGAAAGTAAACTCGCACGGGTTAGCAGACCCTCCAAGGTTGCAAGAGGCACGAGCGAGGTGGCTCGGCGAACTTGCGGTGCTGGAAAGTAAACTCGCACGGGTTAGCAGACCCTCCAAGGTTGCAAGAGGCACGAGCGAGGTGGCTCGGCGAACTTGCGGTGCTGGAAAGTAAACTCGCACGGGTTAGCAGACCCTCCAAGGTTGCAAGAGGCACGAGCGAGGTGGCTCGGCGAACTTGCGGTGCTGGAAAGTAAACTCGCACGGGTTAGCAGACCCTCCAAGGTTGCAAGAGGCACGAGCGAGGTGGCTCGGCGAACTTGCGGTGCTGGAAAGTAAACTCGCACGGGTTAGCAGACCCTCCAAGGTTGCAAGAGGCACGAGCGAGGTGGCTCGGCGAACTTGCGGTGCTGGAAAGTAAACTCGCACGGGTTAGCAGACCCTCCAAGGTTGCAAGAGGCACGAGCGAGGTGGCTCGGCGAACTTGCGGTGCTGGAAAGTAAACTCGCACGGGTTAGCAGACCCTCCAAGGTTGCAAGAGGCACGAGCGAGGTGGCTCGGCGAACTTGCGGTGCTGGAAAGTAAACTCGCACGGGTTAGCAGACCCTCCAAGGTTGCAAGAGGCACGAGCGAGGTGGCTCGGCGAACTTGCGGTGCTGGAAAGTAAACTCGCACGGGTTAGCAGACCCTCCAAGGTTGCAAGAGGCACGAGCGAGGTGGCTCGGCGAACTTGCGGTGCTGGAAAGTAAACTCGCACGGGTTAGCAGACCCTCCAAGGTTGCAAGAGGCACGAGCGAGGTGGCTCGGCGAACTTGCGGTGCTGGAAAGTAAACTCGCACGGGTTAGCAGACCCTCCAAGGTTGCAAGAGGCACGAGCGAGGTGGCTCGGCGAACTTGCGGTGCTGGAAAGTAAACTCGCACGGGTTAGCAGACCCTCCAAGGTTGCAAGAGGCACGAGCGAGGTGGCTCGGCGAACTTGCGGTGCTGGAAAGTAAACTCGCACGGGTTAGCAGACCCTCCAAGGTTGCAAGAGGCACGAGCGAGGTGGCTCGGCGAACTTGCGGTGCTGGAAAGTAAACTCGCACGGGTTAGCAGACCCTCCAAGGTTGCAAGAGGCACGAGCGAGGTGGCTCGGCGAACTTGCGGTGCTGGAAAGTAAACTCGCACGGGTTAGCAGACCCTCCAAGGTTGCAAGAGGCACGAGCGAGGTGGCTCGGCGAACTTGCGGTGCTGGAAAGTAAACTCGCACGGGTTAGCAGACCCTCCAAGGTTGCAAGAGGCACGAGCGAGGTGGCTCGGCGAACTTGCGGTGCTGGAAAGTAAACTCGCACGGGTTAGCAGACCCTCCAAGGTTGCAAGAGGCACGAGCGAGGTGGCTCGGCGAACTTGCGGTGCTGGAAAGTAAACTCGCACGGGTTAGCAGACCCTCCAAGGTTGCAAGAGGCACGAGCGAGGTGGCTCGGCGAACTTGCGGTGCTGGAAAGTAAACTCGCACGGGTTAGCAGACCCTCCAAGGTTGCAAGAGGCACGAGCGAGGTGGCTCGGCGAACTTGCGGTGCTGGAAAGTAAACTCGCACGGGTTAGCAGACCCTCCAAGGTTGCAAGAGGCACGAGCGAGGTGGCTCGGCGAACTTGCGGTGCTGGAAAGTAAACTCGCACGGGTTAGCAGACCCTCCAAGGTTGCAAGAGGCACGAGCGAGGTGGCTCGGCGAACTTGCGGTGCTGGAAAGTAAACTCGCACGGGTTAGCAGACCCTCCAAGGTTGCAAGAGGCACGAGCGAGGTGGCTCGGCGAACTTGCGGTGCTGGAAAGTAAACTCGCACGGGTTAGCAGACCCTCCAAGGTTGCAAGAGGCACGAGCGAGGTGGCTCGGCGAACTTGCGGTGCTGGAAAGTAAACTCGCACGGGTTAGCAGACCCTCCAAGGTTGCAAGAGGCACGAGCGAGGTGGCTCGGCGAACTTGCGGTGCTGGAAAGTAAACTCGCACGGGTTAGCAGACCCTCCAAGGTTGCAAGAGGCACGAGCGAGGTGGCTCGGCGAACTTGCGGTGCTGGAAAGTAAACTCGCACGGGTTAGCAGACCCTCCAAGGTTGCAAGAGGCACGAGCGAGGTGGCTCGGCGAACTTGCGGTGCTGGAAAGTAAACTCGCACGGGTTAGCAGACCCTCCAAGGTTGCAAGAGGCACGAGCGAGGTGGCTCGGCGAACTTGCGGTGCTGGAAAGTAAACTCGCACGGGTTAGCAGACCCTCCAAGGTTGCAAGAGGCACGAGCGAGGTGGCTCGGCGAACTTGCGGTGCTGGAAAGTAAACTCGCACGGGTTAGCAGACCCTCCAAGGTTGCAAGAGGCACGAGCGAGGTGGCTCGGCGAACTTGCGGTGCTGGAAAGTAAACTCGCACGGGTTAGCAGACCCTCCAAGGTTGCAAGAGGCACGAGCGAGGTGGCTCGGCGAACTTGCGGTGCTGGAAAGTAAACTCGCACGGGTTAGCAGACCCTCCAAGGTTGCAAGAGGCACGAGCGAGGTGGCTCGGCGAACTTGCGGTGCTGGAAAGTAAACTCGCACGGGTTAGCAGACCCTCCAAGGTTGCAAGAGGCACGAGCGAGGTGGCTCGGCGAACTTGCGGTGCTGGAAAGTAAACTCGCACGGGTTAGCAGACCCTCCAAGGTTGCAAGAGGCACGAGCGAGGTGGCTCGGCGAACTTGCGGTGCTGGAAAGTAAACTCGCACGGGTTAGCAGACCCTCCAAGGTTGCAAGAGGCACGAGCGAGGTGGCTCGGCGAACTTGCGGTGCTGGAAAGTAAACTCGCACGGGTTAGCAGACCCTCCAAGGTTGCAAGAGGCACGAGCGAGGTGGCTCGGCGAACTTGCGGTGCTGGAAAGTAAACTCGCACGGGTTAGCAGACCCTCCAAGGTTGCAAGAGGCACGAGCGAGGTGGCTCGGCGAACTTGCGGTGCTGGAAAGTAAACTCGCACGGGTTAGCAGACCCTCCAAGGTTGCAAGAGGCACGAGCGAGGTGGCTCGGCGAACTTGCGGTGCTGGAAAGTAAACTCGCACGGGTTAGCAGACCCTCCAAGGTTGCAAGAGGCACGAGCGAGGTGGCTCGGCGAACTTGCGGTGCTGGAAAGTAAACTCGCACGGGTTAGCAGACCCTCCAAGGTTGCAAGAGGCACGAGCGAGGTGGCTCGGCGAACTTGCGGTGCTGGAAAGTAAACTCGCACGGGTTAGCAGACCCTCCAAGGTTGCAAGAGGCACGAGCGAGGTGGCTCGGCGAACTTGCGGTGCTGGAAAGTAAACTCGCACGGGTTAGCAGACCCTCCAAGGTTGCAAGAGGCACGAGCGAGGTGGCTCGGCGAACTTGCGGTGCTGGAAAGTAAACTCGCACGGGTTAGCAGACCCTCCAAGGTTGCAAGAGGCACGAGCGAGGTGGCTCGGCGAACTTGCGGTGCTGGAAAGTAAACTCGCACGGGTTAGCAGACCCTCCAAGGTTGCAAGAGGCACGAGCGAGGTGGCTCGGCGAACTTGCGGTGCTGGAAAGTAAACTCGCACGGGTTAGCAGACCCTCCAAGGTTGCAAGAGGCACGAGCGAGGTGGCTCGGCGAACTTGCGGTGCTGGAAAGTAAACTCGCACGGGTTAGCAGACCCTCCAAGGTTGCAAGAGGCACGAGCGAGGTGGCTCGGCGAACTTGCGGTGCTGGAAAGTAAACTCGCACGGGTTAGCAGACCCTCCAAGGTTGCAAGAGGCACGAGCGAGGTGGCTCGGCGAACTTGCGGTGCTGGAAAGTAAACTCGCACGGGTTAGCAGACCCTCCAAGGTTGCAAGAGGCACGAGCGAGGTGGCTCGGCGAACTTGCGGTGCTGGAAAGTAAACTCGCACGGGTTAGCAGACCCTCCAAGGTTGCAAGAGGCACGAGCGAGGTGGCTCGGCGAACTTGCGGTGCTGGAAAGTAAACTCGCACGGGTTAGCAGACCCTCCAAGGTTGCAAGAGGCACGAGCGAGGTGGCTCGGCGAACTTGCGGTGCTGGAAAGTAAACTCGCACGGGTTAGCAGACCCTCCAAGGTTGCAAGAGGCACGAGCGAGGTGGCTCGGCGAACTTGCGGTGCTGGAAAGTAAACTCGCACGGGTTAGCAGACCCTCCAAGGTTGCAAGAGGCACGAGCGAGGTGGCTCGGCGAACTTGCGGTGCTGGAAAGTAAACTCGCACGGGTTAGCAGACCCTCCAAGGTTGCAAGAGGCACGAGCGAGGTGGCTCGGCGAACTTGCGGTGCTGGAAAGTAAACTCGCACGGGTTAGCAGACCCTCCAAGGTTGCAAGAGGCACGAGCGAGGTGGCTCGGCGAACTTGCGGTGCTGGAAAGTAAACTCGCACGGGTTAGCAGACCCTCCAAGGTTGCAAGAGGCACGAGCGAGGTGGCTCGGCGAACTTGCGGTGCTGGAAAGTAAACTCGCACGGGTTAGCAGACCCTCCAAGGTTGCAAGAGGCACGAGCGAGGTGGCTCGGCGAACTTGCGGTGCTGGAAAGTAAACTCGCACGGGTTAGCAGACCCTCCAAGGTTGCAAGAGGCACGAGCGAGGTGGCTCGGCGAACTTGCGGTGCTGGAAAGTAAACTCGCACGGGTTAGCAGACCCTCCAAGGTTGCAAGAGGCACGAGCGAGGTGGCTCGGCGAACTTGCGGTGCTGGAAAGTAAACTCGCACGGGTTAGCAGACCCTCCAAGGTTGCAAGAGGCACGAGCGAGGTGGCTCGGCGAACTTGCGGTGCTGGAAAGTAAACTCGCACGGGTTAGCAGACCCTCCAAGGTTGCAAGAGGCACGAGCGAGGTGGCTCGGCGAACTTGCGGTGCTGGAAAGTAAACTCGCACGGGTTAGCAGACCCTCCAAGGTTGCAAGAGGCACGAGCGAGGTGGCTCGGCGAACTTGCGGTGCTGGAAAGTAAACTCGCACGGGTTAGCAGACCCTCCAAGGTTGCAAGAGGCACGAGCGAGGTGGCTCGGCGAACTTGCGGTGCTGGAAAGTAAACTCGCACGGGTTAGCAGACCCTCCAAGGTTGCAAGAGGCACGAGCGAGGTGGCTCGGCGAACTTGCGGTGCTGGAAAGTAAACTCGCACGGGTTAGCAGACCCTCCAAGGTTGCAAGAGGCACGAGCGAGGTGGCTCGGCGAACTTGCGGTGCTGGAAAGTAAACTCGCACGGGTTAGCAGACCCTCCAAGGTTGCAAGAGGCACGAGCGAGGTGGCTCGGCGAACTTGCGGTGCTGGAAAGTAAACTCGCACGGGTTAGCAGACCCTCCAAGGTTGCAAGAGGCACGAGCGAGGTGGCTCGGCGAACTTGCGGTGCTGGAAAGTAAACTCGCACGGGTTAGCAGACCCTCCAAGGTTGCAAGAGGCACGAGCGAGGTGGCTCGGCGAACTTGCGGTGCTGGAAAGTAAACTCGCACGGGTTAGCAGACCCTCCAAGGTTGCAAGAGGCACGAGCGAGGTGGCTCGGCGAACTTGCGGTGCTGGAAAGTAAACTCGCACGGGTTAGCAGACCCTCCAAGGTTGCAAGAGGCACGAGCGAGGTGGCTCGGCGAACTTGCGGTGCTGGAAAGTAAACTCGCACGGGTTAGCAGACCCTCCAAGGTTGCAAGAGGCACGAGCGAGGTGGCTCGGCGAACTTGCGGTGCTGGAAAGTAAACTCGCACGGGTTAGCAGACCCTCCAAGGTTGCAAGAGGCACGAGCGAGGTGGCTCGGCGAACTTGCGGTGCTGGAAAGTAAACTCGCACGGGTTAGCAGACCCTCCAAGGTTGCAAGAGGCACGAGCGAGGTGGCTCGGCGAACTTGCGGTGCTGGAAAGTAAACTCGCACGGGTTAGCAGACCCTCCAAGGTTGCAAGAGGCACGAGCGAGGTGGCTCGGCGAACTTGCGGTGCTGGAAAGTAAACTCGCACGGGTTAGCAGACCCTCCAAGGTTGCAAGAGGCACGAGCGAGGTGGCTCGGCGAACTTGCGGTGCTGGAAAGTAAACTCGCACGGGTTAGCAGACCCTCCAAGGTTGCAAGAGGCACGAGCGAGGTGGCTCGGCGAACTTGCGGTGCTGGAAAGTAAACTCGCACGGGTTAGCAGACCCTCCAAGGTTGCAAGAGGCACGAGCGAGGTGGCTCGGCGAACTTGCGGTGCTGGAAAGTAAACTCGCACGGGTTAGCAGACCCTCCAAGGTTGCAAGAGGCACGAGCGAGGTGGCTCGGCGAACTTGCGGTGCTGGAAAGTAAACTCGCACGGGTTAGCAGACCCTCCAAGGTTGCAAGAGGCACGAGCGAGGTGGCTCGGCGAACTTGCGGTGCTGGAAAGTAAACTCGCACGGGTTAGCAGACCCTCCAAGGTTGCAAGAGGCACGAGCGAGGTGGCTCGGCGAACTTGCGGTGCTGGAAAGTAAACTCGCACGGGTTAGCAGACCCTCCAAGGTTGCAAGAGGCACGAGCGAGGTGGCTCGGCGAACTTGCGGTGCTGGAAAGTAAACTCGCACGGGTTAGCAGACCCTCCAAGGTTGCAAGAGGCACGAGCGAGGTGGCTCGGCGAACTTGCGGTGCTGGAAAGTAAACTCGCACGGGTTAGCAGACCCTCCAAGGTTGCAAGAGGCACGAGCGAGGTGGCTCGGCGAACTTGCGGTGCTGGAAAGTAAACTCGCACGGGTTAGCAGACCCTCCAAGGTTGCAAGAGGCACGAGCGAGGTGGCTCGGCGAACTTGCGGTGCTGGAAAGTAAACTCGCACGGGTTAGCAGACCCTCCAAGGTTGCAAGAGGCACGAGCGAGGTGGCTCGGCGAACTTGCGGTGCTGGAAAGTAAACTCGCACGGGTTAGCAGACCCTCCAAGGTTGCAAGAGGCACGAGCGAGGTGGCTCGGCGAACTTGCGGTGCTGGAAAGTAAACTCGCACGGGTTAGCAGACCCTCCAAGGTTGCAAGAGGCACGAGCGAGGTGGCTCGGCGAACTTGCGGTGCTGGAAAGTAAACTCGCACGGGTTAGCAGACCCTCCAAGGTTGCAAGAGGCACGAGCGAGGTGGCTCGGCGAACTTGCGGTGCTGGAAAGTAAACTCGCACGGGTTAGCAGACCCTCCAAGGTTGCAAGAGGCACGAGCGAGGTGGCTCGGCGAACTTGCGGTGCTGGAAAGTAAACTCGCACGGGTTAGCAGACCCTCCAAGGTTGCAAGAGGCACGAGCGAGGTGGCTCGGCGAACTTGCGGTGCTGGAAAGTAAACTCGCACGGGTTAGCAGACCCTCCAAGGTTGCAAGAGGCACGAGCGAGGTGGCTCGGCGAACTTGCGGTGCTGGAAAGTAAACTCGCACGGGTTAGCAGACCCTCCAAGGTTGCAAGAGGCACGAGCGAGGTGGCTCGGCGAACTTGCGGTGCTGGAAAGTAAACTCGCACGGGTTAGCAGACCCTCCAAGGTTGCAAGAGGCACGAGCGAGGTGGCTCGGCGAACTTGCGGTGCTGGAAAGTAAACTCGCACGGGTTAGCAGACCCTCCAAGGTTGCAAGAGGCACGAGCGAGGTGGCTCGGCGAACTTGCGGTGCTGGAAAGTAAACTCGCACGGGTTAGCAGACCCTCCAAGGTTGCAAGAGGCACGAGCGAGGTGGCTCGGCGAACTTGCGGTGCTGGAAAGTAAACTCGCACGGGTTAGCAGACCCTCCAAGGTTGCAAGAGGCACGAGCGAGGTGGCTCGGCGAACTTGCGGTGCTGGAAAGTAAACTCGCACGGGTTAGCAGACCCTCCAAGGTTGCAAGAGGCACGAGCGAGGTGGCTCGGCGAACTTGCGGTGCTGGAAAGTAAACTCGCACGGGTTAGCAGACCCTCCAAGGTTGCAAGAGGCACGAGCGAGGTGGCTCGGCGAACTTGCGGTGCTGGAAAGTAAACTCGCACGGGTTAGCAGACCCTCCAAGGTTGCAAGAGGCACGAGCGAGGTGGCTCGGCGAACTTGCGGTGCTGGAAAGTAAACTCGCACGGGTTAGCAGACCCTCCAAGGTTGCAAGAGGCACGAGCGAGGTGGCTCGGCGAACTTGCGGTGCTGGAAAGTAAACTCGCACGGGTTAGCAGACCCTCCAAGGTTGCAAGAGGCACGAGCGAGGTGGCTCGGCGAACTTGCGGTGCTGGAAAGTAAACTCGCACGGGTTAGCAGACCCTCCAAGGTTGCAAGAGGCACGAGCGAGGTGGCTCGGCGAACTTGCGGTGCTGGAAAGTAAACTCGCACGGGTTAGCAGACCCTCCAAGGTTGCAAGAGGCACGAGCGAGGTGGCTCGGCGAACTTGCGGTGCTGGAAAGTAAACTCGCACGGGTTAGCAGACCCTCCAAGGTTGCAAGAGGCACGAGCGAGGTGGCTCGGCGAACTTGCGGTGCTGGAAAGTAAACTCGCACGGGTTAGCAGACCCTCCAAGGTTGCAAGAGGCACGAGCGAGGTGGCTCGGCGAACTTGCGGTGCTGGAAAGTAAACTCGCACGGGTTAGCAGACCCTCCAAGGTTGCAAGAGGCACGAGCGAGGTGGCTCGGCGAACTTGCGGTGCTGGAAAGTAAACTCGCACGGGTTAGCAGACCCTCCAAGGTTGCAAGAGGCACGAGCGAGGTGGCTCGGCGAACTTGCGGTGCTGGAAAGTAAACTCGCACGGGTTAGCAGACCCTCCAAGGTTGCAAGAGGCACGAGCGAGGTGGCTCGGCGAACTTGCGGTGCTGGAAAGTAAACTCGCACGGGTTAGCAGACCCTCCAAGGTTGCAAGAGGCACGAGCGAGGTGGCTCGGCGAACTTGCGGTGCTGGAAAGTAAACTCGCACGGGTTAGCAGACCCTCCAAGGTTGCAAGAGGCACGAGCGAGGTGGCTCGGCGAACTTGCGGTGCTGGAAAGTAAACTCGCACGGGTTAGCAGACCCTCCAAGGTTGCAAGAGGCACGAGCGAGGTGGCTCGGCGAACTTGCGGTGCTGGAAAGTAAACTCGCACGGGTTAGCAGACCCTCCAAGGTTGCAAGAGGCACGAGCGAGGTGGCTCGGCGAACTTGCGGTGCTGGAAAGTAAACTCGCACGGGTTAGCAGACCCTCCAAGGTTGCAAGAGGCACGAGCGAGGTGGCTCGGCGAACTTGCGGTGCTGGAAAGTAAACTCGCACGGGTTAGCAGACCCTCCAAGGTTGCAAGAGGCACGAGCGAGGTGGCTCGGCGAACTTGCGGTGCTGGAAAGTAAACTCGCACGGGTTAGCAGACCCTCCAAGGTTGCAAGAGGCACGAGCGAGGTGGCTCGGCGAACTTGCGGTGCTGGAAAGTAAACTCGCACGGGTTAGCAGACCCTCCAAGGTTGCAAGAGGCACGAGCGAGGTGGCTCGGCGAACTTGCGGTGCTGGAAAGTAAACTCGCACGGGTTAGCAGACCCTCCAAGGTTGCAAGAGGCACGAGCGAGGTGGCTCGGCGAACTTGCGGTGCTGGAAAGTAAACTCGCACGGGTTAGCAGACCCTCCAAGGTTGCAAGAGGCACGAGCGAGGTGGCTCGGCGAACTTGCGGTGCTGGAAAGTAAACTCGCACGGGTTAGCAGACCCTCCAAGGTTGCAAGAGGCACGAGCGAGGTGGCTCGGCGAACTTGCGGTGCTGGAAAGTAAACTCGCACGGGTTAGCAGACCCTCCAAGGTTGCAAGAGGCACGAGCGAGGTGGCTCGGCGAACTTGCGGTGCTGGAAAGTAAACTCGCACGGGTTAGCAGACCCTCCAAGGTTGCAAGAGGCACGAGCGAGGTGGCTCGGCGAACTTGCGGTGCTGGAAAGTAAACTCGCACGGGTTAGCAGACCCTCCAAGGTTGCAAGAGGCACGAGCGAGGTGGCTCGGCGAACTTGCGGTGCTGGAAAGTAAACTCGCACGGGTTAGCAGACCCTCCAAGGTTGCAAGAGGCACGAGCGAGGTGGCTCGGCGAACTTGCGGTGCTGGAAAGTAAACTCGCACGGGTTAGCAGACCCTCCAAGGTTGCAAGAGGCACGAGCGAGGTGGCTCGGCGAACTTGCGGTGCTGGAAAGTAAACTCGCACGGGTTAGCAGACCCTCCAAGGTTGCAAGAGGCACGAGCGAGGTGGCTCGGCGAACTTGCGGTGCTGGAAAGTAAACTCGCACGGGTTAGCAGACCCTCCAAGGTTGCAAGAGGCACGAGCGAGGTGGCTCGGCGAACTTGCGGTGCTGGAAAGTAAACTCGCACGGGTTAGCAGACCCTCCAAGGTTGCAAGAGGCACGAGCGAGGTGGCTCGGCGAACTTGCGGTGCTGGAAAGTAAACTCGCACGGGTTAGCAGACCCTCCAAGGTTGCAAGAGGCACGAGCGAGGTGGCTCGGCGAACTTGCGGTGCTGGAAAGTAAACTCGCACGGGTTAGCAGACCCTCCAAGGTTGCAAGAGGCACGAGCGAGGTGGCTCGGCGAACTTGCGGTGCTGGAAAGTAAACTCGCACGGGTTAGCAGACCCTCCAAGGTTGCAAGAGGCACGAGCGAGGTGGCTCGGCGAACTTGCGGTGCTGGAAAGTAAACTCGCACGGGTTAGCAGACCCTCCAAGGTTGCAAGAGGCACGAGCGAGGTGGCTCGGCGAACTTGCGGTGCTGGAAAGTAAACTCGCACGGGTTAGCAGACCCTCCAAGGTTGCAAGAGGCACGAGCGAGGTGGCTCGGCGAACTTGCGGTGCTGGAAAGTAAACTCGCACGGGTTAGCAGACCCTCCAAGGTTGCAAGAGGCACGAGCGAGGTGGCTCGGCGAACTTGCGGTGCTGGAAAGTAAACTCGCACGGGTTAGCAGACCCTCCAAGGTTGCAAGAGGCACGAGCGAGGTGGCTCGGCGAACTTGCGGTGCTGGAAAGTAAACTCGCACGGGTTAGCAGACCCTCCAAGGTTGCAAGAGGCACGAGCGAGGTGGCTCGGCGAACTTGCGGTGCTGGAAAGTAAACTCGCACGGGTTAGCAGACCCTCCAAGGTTGCAAGAGGCACGAGCGAGGTGGCTCGGCGAACTTGCGGTGCTGGAAAGTAAACTCGCACGGGTTAGCAGACCCTCCAAGGTTGCAAGAGGCACGAGCGAGGTGGCTCGGCGAACTTGCGGTGCTGGAAAGTAAACTCGCACGGGTTAGCAGACCCTCCAAGGTTGCAAGAGGCACGAGCGAGGTGGCTCGGCGAACTTGCGGTGCTGGAAAGTAAACTCGCACGGGTTAGCAGACCCTCCAAGGTTGCAAGAGGCACGAGCGAGGTGGCTCGGCGAACTTGCGGTGCTGGAAAGTAAACTCGCACGGGTTAGCAGACCCTCCAAGGTTGCAAGAGGCACGAGCGAGGTGGCTCGGCGAACTTGCGGTGCTGGAAAGTAAACTCGCACGGGTTAGCAGACCCTCCAAGGTTGCAAGAGGCACGAGCGAGGTGGCTCGGCGAACTTGCGGTGCTGGAAAGTAAACTCGCACGGGTTAGCAGACCCTCCAAGGTTGCAAGAGGCACGAGCGAGGTGGCTCGGCGAACTTGCGGTGCTGGAAAGTAAACTCGCACGGGTTAGCAGACCCTCCAAGGTTGCAAGAGGCACGAGCGAGGTGGCTCGGCGAACTTGCGGTGCTGGAAAGTAAACTCGCACGGGTTAGCAGACCCTCCAAGGTTGCAAGAGGCACGAGCGAGGTGGCTCGGCGAACTTGCGGTGCTGGAAAGTAAACTCGCACGGGTTAGCAGACCCTCCAAGGTTGCAAGAGGCACGAGCGAGGTGGCTCGGCGAACTTGCGGTGCTGGAAAGTAAACTCGCACGGGTTAGCAGACCCTCCAAGGTTGCAAGAGGCACGAGCGAGGTGGCTCGGCGAACTTGCGGTGCTGGAAAGTAAACTCGCACGGGTTAGCAGACCCTCCAAGGTTGCAAGAGGCACGAGCGAGGTGGCTCGGCGAACTTGCGGTGCTGGAAAGTAAACTCGCACGGGTTAGCAGACCCTCCAAGGTTGCAAGAGGCACGAGCGAGGTGGCTCGGCGAACTTGCGGTGCTGGAAAGTAAACTCGCACGGGTTAGCAGACCCTCCAAGGTTGCAAGAGGCACGAGCGAGGTGGCTCGGCGAACTTGCGGTGCTGGAAAGTAAACTCGCACGGGTTAGCAGACCCTCCAAGGTTGCAAGAGGCACGAGCGAGGTGGCTCGGCGAACTTGCGGTGCTGGAAAGTAAACTCGCACGGGTTAGCAGACCCTCCAAGGTTGCAAGAGGCACGAGCGAGGTGGCTCGGCGAACTTGCGGTGCTGGAAAGTAAACTCGCACGGGTTAGCAGACCCTCCAAGGTTGCAAGAGGCACGAGCGAGGTGGCTCGGCGAACTTGCGGTGCTGGAAAGTAAACTCGCACGGGTTAGCAGACCCTCCAAGGTTGCAAGAGGCACGAGCGAGGTGGCTCGGCGAACTTGCGGTGCTGGAAAGTAAACTCGCACGGGTTAGCAGACCCTCCAAGGTTGCAAGAGGCACGAGCGAGGTGGCTCGGCGAACTTGCGGTGCTGGAAAGTAAACTCGCACGGGTTAGCAGACCCTCCAAGGTTGCAAGAGGCACGAGCGAGGTGGCTCGGCGAACTTGCGGTGCTGGAAAGTAAACTCGCACGGGTTAGCAGACCCTCCAAGGTTGCAAGAGGCACGAGCGAGGTGGCTCGGCGAACTTGCGGTGCTGGAAAGTAAACTCGCACGGGTTAGCAGACCCTCCAAGGTTGCAAGAGGCACGAGCGAGGTGGCTCGGCGAACTTGCGGTGCTGGAAAGTAAACTCGCACGGGTTAGCAGACCCTCCAAGGTTGCAAGAGGCACGAGCGAGGTGGCTCGGCGAACTTGCGGTGCTGGAAAGTAAACTCGCACGGGTTAGCAGACCCTCCAAGGTTGCAAGAGGCACGAGCGAGGTGGCTCGGCGAACTTGCGGTGCTGGAAAGTAAACTCGCACGGGTTAGCAGACCCTCCAAGGTTGCAAGAGGCACGAGCGAGGTGGCTCGGCGAACTTGCGGTGCTGGAAAGTAAACTCGCACGGGTTAGCAGACCCTCCAAGGTTGCAAGAGGCACGAGCGAGGTGGCTCGGCGAACTTGCGGTGCTGGAAAGTAAACTCGCACGGGTTAGCAGACCCTCCAAGGTTGCAAGAGGCACGAGCGAGGTGGCTCGGCGAACTTGCGGTGCTGGAAAGTAAACTCGCACGGGTTAGCAGACCCTCCAAGGTTGCAAGAGGCACGAGCGAGGTGGCTCGGCGAACTTGCGGTGCTGGAAAGTAAACTCGCACGGGTTAGCAGACCCTCCAAGGTTGCAAGAGGCACGAGCGAGGTGGCTCGGCGAACTTGCGGTGCTGGAAAGTAAACTCGCACGGGTTAGCAGACCCTCCAAGGTTGCAAGAGGCACGAGCGAGGTGGCTCGGCGAACTTGCGGTGCTGGAAAGTAAACTCGCACGGGTTAGCAGACCCTCCAAGGTTGCAAGAGGCACGAGCGAGGTGGCTCGGCGAACTTGCGGTGCTGGAAAGTAAACTCGCACGGGTTAGCAGACCCTCCAAGGTTGCAAGAGGCACGAGCGAGGTGGCTCGGCGAACTTGCGGTGCTGGAAAGTAAACTCGCACGGGTTAGCAGACCCTCCAAGGTTGCAAGAGGCACGAGCGAGGTGGCTCGGCGAACTTGCGGTGCTGGAAAGTAAACTCGCACGGGTTAGCAGACCCTCCAAGGTTGCAAGAGGCACGAGCGAGGTGGCTCGGCGAACTTGCGGTGCTGGAAAGTAAACTCGCACGGGTTAGCAGACCCTCCAAGGTTGCAAGAGGCACGAGCGAGGTGGCTCGGCGAACTTGCGGTGCTGGAAAGTAAACTCGCACGGGTTAGCAGACCCTCCAAGGTTGCAAGAGGCACGAGCGAGGTGGCTCGGCGAACTTGCGGTGCTGGAAAGTAAACTCGCACGGGTTAGCAGACCCTCCAAGGTTGCAAGAGGCACGAGCGAGGTGGCTCGGCGAACTTGCGGTGCTGGAAAGTAAACTCGCACGGGTTAGCAGACCCTCCAAGGTTGCAAGAGGCACGAGCGAGGTGGCTCGGCGAACTTGCGGTGCTGGAAAGTAAACTCGCACGGGTTAGCAGACCCTCCAAGGTTGCAAGAGGCACGAGCGAGGTGGCTCGGCGAACTTGCGGTGCTGGAAAGTAAACTCGCACGGGTTAGCAGACCCTCCAAGGTTGCAAGAGGCACGAGCGAGGTGGCTCGGCGAACTTGCGGTGCTGGAAAGTAAACTCGCACGGGTTAGCAGACCCTCCAAGGTTGCAAG
Source organism: Punica granatum (assembly GCF_007655135.1). Taxonomy (NCBI): domain Eukaryota; kingdom Viridiplantae; phylum Streptophyta; class Magnoliopsida; order Myrtales; family Lythraceae; genus Punica; species Punica granatum. Next base: position 59,834 of record NW_022204076.1, read on the forward strand.
AGGCACGAGCGAGGTGGCTCGGCGAACTTGCGGTGCTGGAAAGTAAACTCGCACGGGTTAGCAGACCCTCCAAGGTTGCAAGAGGCACGAGCGAGGTGGCTCGGCGAACTTGCGGTGCTGGAAAGTAAACTCGCACGGGTTAGCAGACCCTCCAAGGTTGCAAGAGGCACGAGCGAGGTGGCTCGGCGAACTTGCGGTGCTGGAAAGTAAACTCGCACGGGTTAGCAGACCCTCCAAGGTTGCAAGAGGCACGAGCGAGGTGGCTCGGCGAACTTGCGGTGCTGGAAAGTAAACTCGCACGGGTTAGCAGACCCTCCAAGGTTGCAAGAGGCACGAGCGAGGTGGCTCGGCGAACTTGCGGTGCTGGAAAGTAAACTCGCACGGGTTAGCAGACCCTCCAAGGTTGCAAGAGGCACGAGCGAGGTGGCTCGGCGAACTTGCGGTGCTGGAAAGTAAACTCGCACGGGTTAGCAGACCCTCCAAGGTTGCAAGAGGCACGAGCGAGGTGGCTCGGCGAACTTGCGGTGCTGGAAAGTAAACTCGCACGGGTTAGCAGACCCTCCAAGGTTGCAAGAGGCACGAGCGAGGTGGCTCGGCGAACTTGCGGTGCTGGAAAGTAAACTCGCACGGGTTAGCAGACCCTCCAAGGTTGCAAGAGGCACGAGCGAGGTGGCTCGGCGAACTTGCGGTGCTGGAAAGTAAACTCGCACGGGTTAGCAGACCCTCCAAGGTTGCAAGAGGCACGAGCGAGGTGGCTCGGCGAACTTGCGGTGCTGGAAAGTAAACTCGCACGGGTTAGCAGACCCTCCAAGGTTGCAAGAGGCACGAGCGAGGTGGCTCGGCGAACTTGCGGTGCTGGAAAGTAAACTCGCACGGGTTAGCAGACCCTCCAAGGTTGCAAGAGGCACGAGCGAGGTGGCTCGGCGAACTTGCGGTGCTGGAAAGTAAACTCGCACGGGTTAGCAGACCCTCCAAGGTTGCAAGAGGCACGAGCGAGGTGGCTCGGCGAACTTGCGGTGCTGGAAAGTAAACTCGCACGGGTTAGCAGACCCTCCAAGGTTGCAAGAGGCACGAGCGAGGTGGCTCGGCGAACTTGCGGTGCTGGAAAGTAAACTCGCACGGGTTAGCAGACCCTCCAAGGTTGCAAGAGGCACGAGCGAGGTGGCTCGGCGAACTTGCGGTGCTGGAAAGTAAACTCGCACGGGTTAGCAGACCCTCCAAGGTTGCAAGAGGCACGAGCGAGGTGGCTCGGCGAACTTGCGGTGCTGGAAAGTAAACTCGCACGGGTTAGCAGACCCTCCAAGGTTGCAAGAGGCACGAGCGAGGTGGCTCGGCGAACTTGCGGTGCTGGAAAGTAAACTCGCACGGGTTAGCAGACCCTCCAAGGTTGCAAGAGGCACGAGCGAGGTGGCTCGGCGAACTTGCGGTGCTGGAAAGTAAACTCGCACGGGTTAGCAGACCCTCCAAGGTTGCAAGAGGCACGAGCGAGGTGGCTCGGCGAACTTGCGGTGCTGGAAAGTAAACTCGCACGGGTTAGCAGACCCTCCAAGGTTGCAAGAGGCACGAGCGAGGTGGCTCGGCGAACTTGCGGTGCTGGAAAGTAAACTCGCACGGGTTAGCAGACCCTCCAAGGTTGCAAGAGGCACGAGCGAGGTGGCTCGGCGAACTTGCGGTGCTGGAAAGTAAACTCGCACGGGTTAGCAGACCCTCCAAGGTTGCAAGAGGCACGAGCGAGGTGGCTCGGCGAACTTGCGGTGCTGGAAAGTAAACTCGCACGGGTTAGCAGACCCTCCAAGGTTGCAAGAGGCACGAGCGAGGTGGCTCGGCGAACTTGCGGTGCTGGAAAGTAAACTCGCACGGGTTAGCAGACCCTCCAAGGTTGCAAGAGGCACGAGCGAGGTGGCTCGGCGAACTTGCGGTGCTGGAAAGTAAACTCGCACGGGTTAGCAGACCCTCCAAGGTTGCAAGAGGCACGAGCGAGGTGGCTCGGCGAACTTGCGGTGCTGGAAAGTAAACTCGCACGGGTTAGCAGACCCTCCAAGGTTGCAAGAGGCACGAGCGAGGTGGCTCGGCGAACTTGCGGTGCTGGAAAGTAAACTCGCACGGGTTAGCAGACCCTCCAAGGTTGCAAGAGGCACGAGCGAGGTGGCTCGGCGAACTTGCGGTGCTGGAAAGTAAACTCGCACGGGTTAGCAGACCCTCCAAGGTTGCAAGAGGCACGAGCGAGGTGGCTCGGCGAACTTGCGGTGCTGGAAAGTAAACTCGCACGGGTTAGCAGACCCTCCAAGGTTGCAAGAGGCACGAGCGAGGTGGCTCGGCGAACTTGCGGTGCTGGAAAGTAAACTCGCACGGGTTAGCAGACCCTCCAAGGTTGCAAGAGGCACGAGCGAGGTGGCTCGGCGAACTTGCGGTGCTGGAAAGTAAACTCGCACGGGTTAGCAGACCCTCCAAGGTTGCAAGAGGCACGAGCGAGGTGGCTCGGCGAACTTGCGGTGCTGGAAAGTAAACTCGCACGGGTTAGCAGACCCTCCAAGGTTGCAAGAGGCACGAGCGAGGTGGCTCGGCGAACTTGCGGTGCTGGAAAGTAAACTCGCACGGGTTAGCAGACCCTCCAAGGTTGCAAGAGGCACGAGCGAGGTGGCTCGGCGAACTTGCGGTGCTGGAAAGTAAACTCGCACGGGTTAGCAGACCCTCCAAGGTTGCAAGAGGCACGAGCGAGGTGGCTCGGCGAACTTGCGGTGCTGGAAAGTAAACTCGCACGGGTTAGCAGACCCTCCAAGGTTGCAAGAGGCACGAGCGAGGTGGCTCGGCGAACTTGCGGTGCTGGAAAGTAAACTCGCACGGGTTAGCAGACCCTCCAAGGTTGCAAGAGGCACGAGCGAGGTGGCTCGGCGAACTTGCGGTGCTGGAAAGTAAACTCGCACGGGTTAGCAGACCCTCCAAGGTTGCAAGAGGCACGAGCGAGGTGGCTCGGCGAACTTGCGGTGCTGGAAAGTAAACTCGCACGGGTTAGCAGACCCTCCAAGGTTGCAAGAGGCACGAGCGAGGTGGCTCGGCGAACTTGCGGTGCTGGAAAGTAAACTCGCACGGGTTAGCAGACCCTCCAAGGTTGCAAGAGGCACGAGCGAGGTGGCTCGGCGAACTTGCGGTGCTGGAAAGTAAACTCGCACGGGTTAGCAGACCCTCCAAGGTTGCAAGAGGCACGAGCGAGGTGGCTCGGCGAACTTGCGGTGCTGGAAAGTAAACTCGCACGGGTTAGCAGACCCTCCAAGGTTGCAAGAGGCACGAGCGAGGTGGCTCGGCGAACTTGCGGTGCTGGAAAGTAAACTCGCACGGGTTAGCAGACCCTCCAAGGTTGCAAGAGGCACGAGCGAGGTGGCTCGGCGAACTTGCGGTGCTGGAAAGTAAACTCGCACGGGTTAGCAGACCCTCCAAGGTTGCAAGAGGCACGAGCGAGGTGGCTCGGCGAACTTGCGGTGCTGGAAAGTAAACTCGCACGGGTTAGCAGACCCTCCAAGGTTGCAAGAGGCACGAGCGAGGTGGCTCGGCGAACTTGCGGTGCTGGAAAGTAAACTCGCACGGGTTAGCAGACCCTCCAAGGTTGCAAGAGGCACGAGCGAGGTGGCTCGGCGAACTTGCGGTGCTGGAAAGTAAACTCGCACGGGTTAGCAGACCCTCCAAGGTTGCAAGAGGCACGAGCGAGGTGGCTCGGCGAACTTGCGGTGCTGGAAAGTAAACTCGCACGGGTTAGCAGACCCTCCAAGGTTGCAAGAGGCACGAGCGAGGTGGCTCGGCGAACTTGCGGTGCTGGAAAGTAAACTCGCACGGGTTAGCAGACCCTCCAAGGTTGCAAGAGGCACGAGCGAGGTGGCTCGGCGAACTTGCGGTGCTGGAAAGTAAACTCGCACGGGTTAGCAGACCCTCCAAGGTTGCAAGAGGCACGAGCGAGGTGGCTCGGCGAACTTGCGGTGCTGGAAAGTAAACTCGCACGGGTTAGCAGACCCTCCAAGGTTGCAAGAGGCACGAGCGAGGTGGCTCGGCGAACTTGCGGTGCTGGAAAGTAAACTCGCACGGGTTAGCAGACCCTCCAAGGTTGCAAGAGGCACGAGCGAGGTGGCTCGGCGAACTTGCGGTGCTGGAAAGTAAACTCGCACGGGTTAGCAGACCCTCCAAGGTTGCAAGAGGCACGAGCGAGGTGGCTCGGCGAACTTGCGGTGCTGGAAAGTAAACTCGCACGGGTTAGCAGACCCTCCAAGGTTGCAAGAGGCACGAGCGAGGTGGCTCGGCGAACTTGCGGTGCTGGAAAGTAAACTCGCACGGGTTAGCAGACCCTCCAAGGTTGCAAGAGGCACGAGCGAGGTGGCTCGGCGAACTTGCGGTGCTGGAAAGTAAACTCGCACGGGTTAGCAGACCCTCCAAGGTTGCAAGAGGCACGAGCGAGGTGGCTCGGCGAACTTGCGGTGCTGGAAAGTAAACTCGCACGGGTTAGCAGACCCTCCAAGGTTGCAAGAGGCACGAGCGAGGTGGCTCGGCGAACTTGCGGTGCTGGAAAGTAAACTCGCACGGGTTAGCAGACCCTCCAAGGTTGCAAGAGGCACGAGCGAGGTGGCTCGGCGAACTTGCGGTGCTGGAAAGTAAACTCGCACGGGTTAGCAGACCCTCCAAGGTTGCAAGAGGCACGAGCGAGGTGGCTCGGCGAACTTGCGGTGCTGGAAAGTAAACTCGCACGGGTTAGCAGACCCTCCAAGGTTGCAAGAGGCACGAGCGAGGTGGCTCGGCGAACTTGCGGTGCTGGAAAGTAAACTCGCACGGGTTAGCAGACCCTCCAAGGTTGCAAGAGGCACGAGCGAGGTGGCTCGGCGAACTTGCGGTGCTGGAAAGTAAACTCGCACGGGTTAGCAGACCCTCCAAGGTTGCAAGAGGCACGAGCGAGGTGGCTCGGCGAACTTGCGGTGCTGGAAAGTAAACTCGCACGGGTTAGCAGACCCTCCAAGGTTGCAAGAGGCACGAGCGAGGTGGCTCGGCGAACTTGCGGTGCTGGAAAGTAAACTCGCACGGGTTAGCAGACCCTCCAAGGTTGCAAGAGGCACGAGCGAGGTGGCTCGGCGAACTTGCGGTGCTGGAAAGTAAACTCGCACGGGTTAGCAGACCCTCCAAGGTTGCAAGAGGCACGAGCGAGGTGGCTCGGCGAACTTGCGGTGCTGGAAAGTAAACTCGCACGGGTTAGCAGACCCTCCAAGGTTGCAAGAGGCACGAGCGAGGTGGCTCGGCGAACTTGCGGTGCTGGAAAGTAAACTCGCACGGGTTAGCAGACCCTCCAAGGTTGCAAGAGGCACGAGCGAGGTGGCTCGGCGAACTTGCGGTGCTGGAAAGTAAACTCGCACGGGTTAGCAGACCCTCCAAGGTTGCAAGAGGCACGAGCGAGGTGGCTCGGCGAACTTGCGGTGCTGGAAAGTAAACTCGCACGGGTTAGCAGACCCTCCAAGGTTGCAAGAGGCACGAGCGAGGTGGCTCGGCGAACTTGCGGTGCTGGAAAGTAAACTCGCACGGGTTAGCAGACCCTCCAAGGTTGCAAGAGGCACGAGCGAGGTGGCTCGGCGAACTTGCGGTGCTGGAAAGTAAACTCGCACGGGTTAGCAGACCCTCCAAGGTTGCAAGAGGCACGAGCGAGGTGGCTCGGCGAACTTGCGGTGCTGGAAAGTAAACTCGCACGGGTTAGCAGACCCTCCAAGGTTGCAAGAGGCACGAGCGAGGTGGCTCGGCGAACTTGCGGTGCTGGAAAGTAAACTCGCACGGGTTAGCAGACCCTCCAAGGTTGCAAGAGGCACGAGCGAGGTGGCTCGGCGAACTTGCGGTGCTGGAAAGTAAACTCGCACGGGTTAGCAGACCCTCCAAGGTTGCAAGAGGCACGAGCGAGGTGGCTCGGCGAACTTGCGGTGCTGGAAAGTAAACTCGCACGGGTTAGCAGACCCTCCAAGGTTGCAAGAGGCACGAGCGAGGTGGCTCGGCGAACTTGCGGTGCTGGAAAGTAAACTCGCACGGGTTAGCAGACCCTCCAAGGTTGCAAGAGGCACGAGCGAGGTGGCTCGGCGAACTTGCGGTGCTGGAAAGTAAACTCGCACGGGTTAGCAGACCCTCCAAGGTTGCAAGAGGCACGAGCGAGGTGGCTCGGCGAACTTGCGGTGCTGGAAAGTAAACTCGCACGGGTTAGCAGACCCTCCAAGGTTGCAAGAGGCACGAGCGAGGTGGCTCGGCGAACTTGCGGTGCTGGAAAGTAAACTCGCACGGGTTAGCAGACCCTCCAAGGTTGCAAGAGGCACGAGCGAGGTGGCTCGGCGAACTTGCGGTGCTGGAAAGTAAACTCGCACGGGTTAGCAGACCCTCCAAGGTTGCAAGAGGCACGAGCGAGGTGGCTCGGCGAACTTGCGGTGCTGGAAAGTAAACTCGCACGGGTTAGCAGACCCTCCAAGGTTGCAAGAGGCACGAGCGAGGTGGCTCGGCGAACTTGCGGTGCTGGAAAGTAAACTCGCACGGGTTAGCAGACCCTCCAAGGTTGCAAGAGGCACGAGCGAGGTGGCTCGGCGAACTTGCGGTGCTGGAAAGTAAACTCGCACGGGTTAGCAGACCCTCCAAGGTTGCAAGAGGCACGAGCGAGGTGGCTCGGCGAACTTGCGGTGCTGGAAAGTAAACTCGCACGGGTTAGCAGACCCTCCAAGGTTGCAAGAGGCACGAGCGAGGTGGCTCGGCGAACTTGCGGTGCTGGAAAGTAAACTCGCACGGGTTAGCAGACCCTCCAAGGTTGCAAGAGGCACGAGCGAGGTGGCTCGGCGAACTTGCGGTGCTGGAAAGTAAACTCGCACGGGTTAGCAGACCCTCCAAGGTTGCAAGAGGCACGAGCGAGGTGGCTCGGCGAACTTGCGGTGCTGGAAAGTAAACTCGCACGGGTTAGCAGACCCTCCAAGGTTGCAAGAGGCACGAGCGAGGTGGCTCGGCGAACTTGCGGTGCTGGAAAGTAAACTCGCACGGGTTAGCAGACCCTCCAAGGTTGCAAGAGGCACGAGCGAGGTGGCTCGGCGAACTTGCGGTGCTGGAAAGTAAACTCGCACGGGTTAGCAGACCCTCCAAGGTTGCAAGAGGCACGAGCGAGGTGGCTCGGCGAACTTGCGGTGCTGGAAAGTAAACTCGCACGGGTTAGCAGACCCTCCAAGGTTGCAAGAGGCACGAGCGAGGTGGCTCGGCGAACTTGCGGTGCTGGAAAGTAAACTCGCACGGGTTAGCAGACCCTCCAAGGTTGCAAGAGGCACGAGCGAGGTGGCTCGGCGAACTTGCGGTGCTGGAAAGTAAACTCGCACGGGTTAGCAGACCCTCCAAGGTTGCAAGAGGCACGAGCGAGGTGGCTCGGCGAACTTGCGGTGCTGGAAAGTAAACTCGCACGGGTTAGCAGACCCTCCAAGGTTGCAAGAGGCACGAGCGAGGTGGCTCGGCGAACTTGCGGTGCTGGAAAGTAAACTCGCACGGGTTAGCAGACCCTCCAAGGTTGCAAGAGGCACGAGCGAGGTGGCTCGGCGAACTTGCGGTGCTGGAAAGTAAACTCGCACGGGTTAGCAGACCCTCCAAGGTTGCAAGAGGCACGAGCGAGGTGGCTCGGCGAACTTGCGGTGCTGGAAAGTAAACTCGCACGGGTTAGCAGACCCTCCAAGGTTGCAAGAGGCACGAGCGAGGTGGCTCGGCGAACTTGCGGTGCTGGAAAGTAAACTCGCACGGGTTAGCAGACCCTCCAAGGTTGCAAGAGGCACGAGCGAGGTGGCTCGGCGAACTTGCGGTGCTGGAAAGTAAACTCGCACGGGTTAGCAGACCCTCCAAGGTTGCAAGAGGCACGAGCGAGGTGGCTCGGCGAACTTGCGGTGCTGGAAAGTAAACTCGCACGGGTTAGCAGACCCTCCAAGGTTGCAAGAGGCACGAGCGAGGTGGCTCGGCGAACTTGCGGTGCTGGAAAGTAAACTCGCACGGGTTAGCAGACCCTCCAAGGTTGCAAGAGGCACGAGCGAGGTGGCTCGGCGAACTTGCGGTGCTGGAAAGTAAACTCGCACGGGTTAGCAGACCCTCCAAGGTTGCAAGAGGCACGAGCGAGGTGGCTCGGCGAACTTGCGGTGCTGGAAAGTAAACTCGCACGGGTTAGCAGACCCTCCAAGGTTGCAAGAGGCACGAGCGAGGTGGCTCGGCGAACTTGCGGTGCTGGAAAGTAAACTCGCACGGGTTAGCAGACCCTCCAAGGTTGCAAGAGGCACGAGCGAGGTGGCTCGGCGAACTTGCGGTGCTGGAAAGTAAACTCGCACGGGTTAGCAGACCCTCCAAGGTTGCAAGAGGCACGAGCGAGGTGGCTCGGCGAACTTGCGGTGCTGGAAAGTAAACTCGCACGGGTTAGCAGACCCTCCAAGGTTGCAAGAGGCACGAGCGAGGTGGCTCGGCGAACTTGCGGTGCTGGAAAGTAAACTCGCACGGGTTAGCAGACCCTCCAAGGTTGCAAGAGGCACGAGCGAGGTGGCTCGGCGAACTTGCGGTGCTGGAAAGTAAACTCGCACGGGTTAGCAGACCCTCCAAGGTTGCAAGAGGCACGAGCGAGGTGGCTCGGCGAACTTGCGGTGCTGGAAAGTAAACTCGCACGGGTTAGCAGACCCTCCAAGGTTGCAAGAGGCACGAGCGAGGTGGCTCGGCGAACTTGCGGTGCTGGAAAGTAAACTCGCACGGGTTAGCAGACCCTCCAAGGTTGCAAGAGGCACGAGCGAGGTGGCTCGGCGAACTTGCGGTGCTGGAAAGTAAACTCGCACGGGTTAGCAGACCCTCCAAGGTTGCAAGAGGCACGAGCGAGGTGGCTCGGCGAACTTGCGGTGCTGGAAAGTAAACTCGCACGGGTTAGCAGACCCTCCAAGGTTGCAAGAGGCACGAGCGAGGTGGCTCGGCGAACTTGCGGTGCTGGAAAGTAAACTCGCACGGGTTAGCAGACCCTCCAAGGTTGCAAGAGGCACGAGCGAGGTGGCTCGGCGAACTTGCGGTGCTGGAAAGTAAACTCGCACGGGTTAGCAGACCCTCCAAGGTTGCAAGAGGCACGAGCGAGGTGGCTCGGCGAACTTGCGGTGCTGGAAAGTAAACTCGCACGGGTTAGCAGACCCTCCAAGGTTGCAAGAGGCACGAGCGAGGTGGCTCGGCGAACTTGCGGTGCTGGAAAGTAAACTCGCACGGGTTAGCAGACCCTCCAAGGTTGCAAGAGGCACGAGCGAGGTGGCTCGGCGAACTTGCGGTGCTGGAAAGTAAACTCGCACGGGTTAGCAGACCCTCCAAGGTTGCAAGAGGCACGAGCGAGGTGGCTCGGCGAACTTGCGGTGCTGGAAAGTAAACTCGCACGGGTTAGCAGACCCTCCAAGGTTGCAAGAGGCACGAGCGAGGTGGCTCGGCGAACTTGCGGTGCTGGAAAGTAAACTCGCACGGGTTAGCAGACCCTCCAAGGTTGCAAGAGGCACGAGCGAGGTGGCTCGGCGAACTTGCGGTGCTGGAAAGTAAACTCGCACGGGTTAGCAGACCCTCCAAGGTTGCAAGAGGCACGAGCGAGGTGGCTCGGCGAACTTGCGGTGCTGGAAAGTAAACTCGCACGGGTTAGCAGACCCTCCAAGGTTGCAAGAGGCACGAGCGAGGTGGCTCGGCGAACTTGCGGTGCTGGAAAGTAAACTCGCACGGGTTAGCAGACCCTCCAAGGTTGCAAGAGGCACGAGCGAGGTGGCTCGGCGAACTTGCGGTGCTGGAAAGTAAACTCGCACGGGTTAGCAGACCCTCCAAGGTTGCAAGAGGCACGAGCGAGGTGGCTCGGCGAACTTGCGGTGCTGGAAAGTAAACTCGCACGGGTTAGCAGACCCTCCAAGGTTGCAAGAGGCACGAGCGAGGTGGCTCGGCGAACTTGCGGTGCTGGAAAGTAAACTCGCACGGGTTAGCAGACCCTCCAAGGTTGCAAGAGGCACGAGCGAGGTGGCTCGGCGAACTTGCGGTGCTGGAAAGTAAACTCGCACGGGTTAGCAGACCCTCCAAGGTTGCAAGAGGCACGAGCGAGGTGGCTCGGCGAACTTGCGGTGCTGGAAAGTAAACTCGCACGGGTTAGCAGACCCTCCAAGGTTGCAAGAGGCACGAGCGAGGTGGCTCGGCGAACTTGCGGTGCTGGAAAGTAAACTCGCACGGGTTAGCAGACCCTCCAAGGTTGCAAGAGGCACGAGCGAGGTGGCTCGGCGAACTTGCGGTGCTGGAAAGTAAACTCGCACGGGTTAGCAGACCCTCCAAGGTTGCAAGAGGCACGAGCGAGGTGGCTCGGCGAACTTGCGGTGCTGGAAAGTAAACTCGCACGGGTTAGCAGACCCTCCAAGGTTGCAAGAGGCACGAGCGAGGTGGCTCGGCGAACTTGCGGTGCTGGAAAGTAAACTCGCACGGGTTAGCAGACCCTCCAAGGTTGCAAGAGGCACGAGCGAGGTGGCTCGGCGAACTTGCGGTGCTGGAAAGTAAACTCGCACGGGTTAGCAGACCCTCCAAGGTTGCAAGAGGCACGAGCGAGGTGGCTCGGCGAACTTGCGGTGCTGGAAAGTAAACTCGCACGGGTTAGCAGACCCTCCAAGGTTGCAAGAGGCACGAGCGAGGTGGCTCGGCGAACTTGCGGTGCTGGAAAGTAAACTCGCACGGGTTAGCAGACCCTCCAAGGTTGCAAGAGGCACGAGCGAGGTGGCTCGGCGAACTTGCGGTGCTGGAAAGTAAACTCGCACGGGTTAGCAGACCCTCCAAGGTTGCAAGAGGCACGAGCGAGGTGGCTCGGCGAACTTGCGGTGCTGGAAAGTAAACTCGCACGGGTTAGCAGACCCTCCAAGGTTGCAAGAGGCACGAGCGAGGTGGCTCGGCGAACTTGCGGTGCTGGAAAGTAAACTCGCACGGGTTAGCAGACCCTCCAAGGTTGCAAGAGGCACGAGCGAGGTGGCTCGGCGAACTTGCGGTGCTGGAAAGTAAACTCGCACGGGTTAGCAGACCCTCCAAGGTTGCAAGAGGCACGAGCGAGGTGGCTCGGCGAACTTGCGGTGCTGGAAAGTAAACTCGCACGGGTTAGCAGACCCTCCAAGGTTGCAAGAGGCACGAGCGAGGTGGCTCGGCGAACTTGCGGTGCTGGAAAGTAAACTCGCACGGGTTAGCAGACCCTCCAAGGTTGCAAGAGGCACGAGCGAGGTGGCTCGGCGAACTTGCGGTGCTGGAAAGTAAACTCGCACGGGTTAGCAGACCCTCCAAGGTTGCAAGAGGCACGAGCGAGGTGGCTCGGCGAACTTGCGGTGCTGGAAAGTAAACTCGCACGGGTTAGCAGACCCTCCAAGGTTGCAAGAGGCACGAGCGAGGTGGCTCGGCGAACTTGCGGTGCTGGAAAGTAAACTCGCACGGGTTAGCAGACCCTCCAAGGTTGCAAGAGGCACGAGCGAGGTGGCTCGGCGAACTTGCGGTGCTGGAAAGTAAACTCGCACGGGTTAGCAGACCCTCCAAGGTTGCAAGAGGCACGAGCGAGGTGGCTCGGCGAACTTGCGGTGCTGGAAAGTAAACTCGCACGGGTTAGCAGACCCTCCAAGGTTGCAAGAGGCACGAGCGAGGTGGCTCGGCGAACTTGCGGTGCTGGAAAGTAAACTCGCACGGGTTAGCAGACCCTCCAAGGTTGCAAGAGGCACGAGCGAGGTGGCTCGGCGAACTTGCGGTGCTGGAAAGTAAACTCGCACGGGTTAGCAGACCCTCCAAGGTTGCAAGAGGCACGAGCGAGGTGGCTCGGCGAACTTGCGGTGCTGGAAAGTAAACTCGCACGGGTTAGCAGACCCTCCAAGGTTGCAAGAGGCACGAGCGAGGTGGCTCGGCGAACTTGCGGTGCTGGAAAGTAAACTCGCACGGGTTAGCAGACCCTCCAAGGTTGCAAGAGGCACGAGCGAGGTGGCTCGGCGAACTTGCGGTGCTGGAAAGTAAACTCGCACGGGTTAGCAGACCCTCCAAGGTTGCAAGAGGCACGAGCGAGGTGGCTCGGCGAACTTGCGGTGCTGGAAAGTAAACTCGCACGGGTTAGCAGACCCTCCAAGGTTGCAAGAGGCACGAGCGAGGTGGCTCGGCGAACTTGCGGTGCTGGAAAGTAAACTCGCACGGGTTAGCAGACCCTCCAAGGTTGCAAGAGGCACGAGCGAGGTGGCTCGGCGAACTTGCGGTGCTGGAAAGTAAACTCGCACGGGTTAGCAGACCCTCCAAGGTTGCAAGAGGCACGAGCGAGGTGGCTCGGCGAACTTGCGGTGCTGGAAAGTAAACTCGCACGGGTTAGCAGACCCTCCAAGGTTGCAAGAGGCACGAGCGAGGTGGCTCGGCGAACTTGCGGTGCTGGAAAGTAAACTCGCACGGGTTAGCAGACCCTCCAAGGTTGCAAGAGGCACGAGCGAGGTGGCTCGGCGAACTTGCGGTGCTGGAAAGTAAACTCGCACGGGTTAGCAGACCCTCCAAGGTTGCAAGAGGCACGAGCGAGGTGGCTCGGCGAACTTGCGGTGCTGGAAAGTAAACTCGCACGGGTTAGCAGACCCTCCAAGGTTGCAAGAGGCACGAGCGAGGTGGCTCGGCGAACTTGCGGTGCTGGAAAGTAAACTCGCACGGGTTAGCAGACCCTCCAAGGTTGCAAGAGGCACGAGCGAGGTGGCTCGGCGAACTTGCGGTGCTGGAAAGTAAACTCGCACGGGTTAGCAGACCCTCCAAGGTTGCAAGAGGCACGAGCGAGGTGGCTCGGCGAACTTGCGGTGCTGGAAAGTAAACTCGCACGGGTTAGCAGACCCTCCAAGGTTGCAAGAGGCACGAGCGAGGTGGCTCGGCGAACTTGCGGTGCTGGAAAGTAAACTCGCACGGGTTAGCAGACCCTCCAAGGTTGCAAGAGGCACGAGCGAGGTGGCTCGGCGAACTTGCGGTGCTGGAAAGTAAACTCGCACGGGTTAGCAGACCCTCCAAGGTTGCAAGAGGCACGAGCGAGGTGGCTCGGCGAACTTGCGGTGCTGGAAAGTAAACTCGCACGGGTTAGCAGACCCTCCAAGGTTGCAAGAGGCACGAGCGAGGTGGCTCGGCGAACTTGCGGTGCTGGAAAGTAAACTCGCACGGGTTAGCAGACCCTCCAAGGTTGCAAGAGGCACGAGCGAGGTGGCTCGGCGAACTTGCGGTGCTGGAAAGTAAACTCGCACGGGTTAGCAGACCCTCCAAGGTTGCAAGAGGCACGAGCGAGGTGGCTCGGCGAACTTGCGGTGCTGGAAAGTAAACTCGCACGGGTTAGCAGACCCTCCAAGGTTGCAAGAGGCACGAGCGAGGTGGCTCGGCGAACTTGCGGTGCTGGAAAGTAAACTCGCACGGGTTAGCAGACCCTCCAAGGTTGCAAGAGGCACGAGCGAGGTGGCTCGGCGAACTTGCGGTGCTGGAAAGTAAACTCGCACGGGTTAGCAGACCCTCCAAGGTTGCAAGAGGCACGAGCGAGGTGGCTCGGCGAACTTGCGGTGCTGGAAAGTAAACTCGCACGGGTTAGCAGACCCTCCAAGGTTGCAAGAGGCACGAGCGAGGTGGCTCGGCGAACTTGCGGTGCTGGAAAGTAAACTCGCACGGGTTAGCAGACCCTCCAAGGTTGCAAGAGGCACGAGCGAGGTGGCTCGGCGAACTTGCGGTGCTGGAAAGTAAACTCGCACGGGTTAGCAGACCCTCCAAGGTTGCAAGAGGCACGAGCGAGGTGGCTCGGCGAACTTGCGGTGCTGGAAAGTAAACTCGCACGGGTTAGCAGACCCTCCAAGGTTGCAAGAGGCACGAGCGAGGTGGCTCGGCGAACTTGCGGTGCTGGAAAGTAAACTCGCACGGGTTAGCAGACCCTCCAAGGTTGCAAGAGGCACGAGCGAGGTGGCTCGGCGAACTTGCGGTGCTGGAAAGTAAACTCGCACGGGTTAGCAGACCCTCCAAGGTTGCAAGAGGCACGAGCGAGGTGGCTCGGCGAACTTGCGGTGCTGGAAAGTAAACTCGCACGGGTTAGCAGACCCTCCAAGGTTGCAAGAGGCACGAGCGAGGTGGCTCGGCGAACTTGCGGTGCTGGAAAGTAAACTCGCACGGGTTAGCAGACCCTCCAAGGTTGCAAGAGGCACGAGCGAGGTGGCTCGGCGAACTTGCGGTGCTGGAAAGTAAACTCGCACGGGTTAGCAGACCCTCCAAGGTTGCAAGAGGCACGAGCGAGGTGGCTCGGCGAACTTGCGGTGCTGGAAAGTAAACTCGCACGGGTTAGCAGACCCTCCAAGGTTGCAAGAGGCACGAGCGAGGTGGCTCGGCGAACTTGCGGTGCTGGAAAGTAAACTCGCACGGGTTAGCAGACCCTCCAAGGTTGCAAGAGGCACGAGCGAGGTGGCTCGGCGAACTTGCGGTGCTGGAAAGTAAACTCGCACGGGTTAGCAGACCCTCCAAGGTTGCAAGAGGCACGAGCGAGGTGGCTCGGCGAACTTGCGGTGCTGGAAAGTAAACTCGCACGGGTTAGCAGACCCTCCAAGGTTGCAAGAGGCACGAGCGAGGTGGCTCGGCGAACTTGCGGTGCTGGAAAGTAAACTCGCACGGGTTAGCAGACCCTCCAAGGTTGCAAGAGGCACGAGCGAGGTGGCTCGGCGAACTTGCGGTGCTGGAAAGTAAACTCGCACGGGTTAGCAGACCCTCCAAGGTTGCAAGAGGCACGAGCGAGGTGGCTCGGCGAACTTGCGGTGCTGGAAAGTAAACTCGCACGGGTTAGCAGACCCTCCAAGGTTGCAAGAGGCACGAGCGAGGTGGCTCGGCGAACTTGCGGTGCTGGAAAGTAAACTCGCACGGGTTAGCAGACCCTCCAAGGTTGCAAGAGGCACGAGCGAGGTGGCTCGGCGAACTTGCGGTGCTGGAAAGTAAACTCGCACGGGTTAGCAGACCCTCCAAGGTTGCAAGAGGCACGAGCGAGGTGGCTCGGCGAACTTGCGGTGCTGGAAAGTAAACTCGCACGGGTTAGCAGACCCTCCAAGGTTGCAAGAGGCACGAGCGAGGTGGCTCGGCGAACTTGCGGTGCTGGAAAGTAAACTCGCACGGGTTAGCAGACCCTCCAAGGTTGCAAGAGGCACGAGCGAGGTGGCTCGGCGAACTTGCGGTGCTGGAAAGTAAACTCGCACGGGTTAGCAGACCCTCCAAGGTTGCAAGAGGCACGAGCGAGGTGGCTCGGCGAACTTGCGGTGCTGGAAAGTAAACTCGCACGGGTTAGCAGACCCTCCAAGGTTGCAAGAGGCACGAGCGAGGTGGCTCGGCGAACTTGCGGTGCTGGAAAGTAAACTCGCACGGGTTAGCAGACCCTCCAAGGTTGCAAGAGGCACGAGCGAGGTGGCTCGGCGAACTTGCGGTGCTGGAAAGTAAACTCGCACGGGTTAGCAGACCCTCCAAGGTTGCAAGAGGCACGAGCGAGGTGGCTCGGCGAACTTGCGGTGCTGGAAAGTAAACTCGCACGGGTTAGCAGACCCTCCAAGGTTGCAAGAGGCACGAGCGAGGTGGCTCGGCGAACTTGCGGTGCTGGAAAGTAAACTCGCACGGGTTAGCAGACCCTCCAAGGTTGCAAGAGGCACGAGCGAGGTGGCTCGGCGAACTTGCGGTGCTGGAAAGTAAACTCGCACGGGTTAGCAGACCCTCCAAGGTTGCAAGAGGCACGAGCGAGGTGGCTCGGCGAACTTGCGGTGCTGGAAAGTAAACTCGCACGGGTTAGCAGACCCTCCAAGGTTGCAAGAGGCACGAGCGAGGTGGCTCGGCGAACTTGCGGTGCTGGAAAGTAAACTCGCACGGGTTAGCAGACCCTCCAAGGTTGCAAGAGGCACGAGCGAGGTGGCTCGGCGAACTTGCGGTGCTGGAAAGTAAACTCGCACGGGTTAGCAGACCCTCCAAGGTTGCAAGAGGCACGAGCGAGGTGGCTCGGCGAACTTGCGGTGCTGGAAAGTAAACTCGCACGGGTTAGCAGACCCTCCAAGGTTGCAAGAGGCACGAGCGAGGTGGCTCGGCGAACTTGCGGTGCTGGAAAGTAAACTCGCACGGGTTAGCAGACCCTCCAAGGTTGCAAGAGGCACGAGCGAGGTGGCTCGGCGAACTTGCGGTGCTGGAAAGTAAACTCGCACGGGTTAGCAGACCCTCCAAGGTTGCAAGAGGCACGAGCGAGGTGGCTCGGCGAACTTGCGGTGCTGGAAAGTAAACTCGCACGGGTTAGCAGACCCTCCAAGGTTGCAAGAGGCACGAGCGAGGTGGCTCGGCGAACTTGCGGTGCTGGAAAGTAAACTCGCACGGGTTAGCAGACCCTCCAAGGTTGCAAGAGGCACGAGCGAGGTGGCTCGGCGAACTTGCGGTGCTGGAAAGTAAACTCGCACGGGTTAGCAGACCCTCCAAGGTTGCAAGAGGCACGAGCGAGGTGGCTCGGCGAACTTGCGGTGCTGGAAAGTAAACTCGCACGGGTTAGCAGACCCTCCAAGGTTGCAAGAGGCACGAGCGAGGTGGCTCGGCGAACTTGCGGTGCTGGAAAGTAAACTCGCACGGGTTAGCAGACCCTCCAAGGTTGCAAGAGGCACGAGCGAGGTGGCTCGGCGAACTTGCGGTGCTGGAAAGTAAACTCGCACGGGTTAGCAGACCCTCCAAGGTTGCAAGAGGCACGAGCGAGGTGGCTCGGCGAACTTGCGGTGCTGGAAAGTAAACTCGCACGGGTTAGCAGACCCTCCAAGGTTGCAAGAGGCACGAGCGAGGTGGCTCGGCGAACTTGCGGTGCTGGAAAGTAAACTCGCACGGGTTAGCAGACCCTCCAAGGTTGCAAGAGGCACGAGCGAGGTGGCTCGGCGAACTTGCGGTGCTGGAAAGTAAACTCGCACGGGTTAGCAGACCCTCCAAGGTTGCAAGAGGCACGAGCGAGGTGGCTCGGCGAACTTGCGGTGCTGGAAAGTAAACTCGCACGGGTTAGCAGACCCTCCAAGGTTGCAAGAGGCACGAGCGAGGTGGCTCGGCGAACTTGCGGTGCTGGAAAGTAAACTCGCACGGGTTAGCAGACCCTCCAAGGTTGCAAGAGGCACGAGCGAGGTGGCTCGGCGAACTTGCGGTGCTGGAAAGTAAACTCGCACGGGTTAGCAGACCCTCCAAGGTTGCAAGAGGCACGAGCGAGGTGGCTCGGCGAACTTGCGGTGCTGGAAAGTAAACTCGCACGGGTTAGCAGACCCTCCAAGGTTGCAAGAGGCACGAGCGAGGTGGCTCGGCGAACTTGCGGTGCTGGAAAGTAAACTCGCACGGGTTAGCAGACCCTCCAAGGTTGCAAGAGGCACGAGCGAGGTGGCTCGGCGAACTTGCGGTGCTGGAAAGTAAACTCGCACGGGTTAGCAGACCCTCCAAGGTTGCAAGAGGCACGAGCGAGGTGGCTCGGCGAACTTGCGGTGCTGGAAAGTAAACTCGCACGGGTTAGCAGACCCTCCAAGGTTGCAAGAGGCACGAGCGAGGTGGCTCGGCGAACTTGCGGTGCTGGAAAGTAAACTCGCACGGGTTAGCAGACCCTCCAAGGTTGCAAGAGGCACGAGCGAGGTGGCTCGGCGAACTTGCGGTGCTGGAAAGTAAACTCGCACGGGTTAGCAGACCCTCCAAGGTTGCAAGAGGCACGAGCGAGGTGGCTCGGCGAACTTGCGGTGCTGGAAAGTAAACTCGCACGGGTTAGCAGACCCTCCAAGGTTGCAAGAGGCACGAGCGAGGTGGCTCGGCGAACTTGCGGTGCTGGAAAGTAAACTCGCACGGGTTAGCAGACCCTCCAAGGTTGCAAGAGGCACGAGCGAGGTGGCTCGGCGAACTTGCGGTGCTGGAAAGTAAACTCGCACGGGTTAGCAGACCCTCCAAGGTTGCAAGAGGCACGAGCGAGGTGGCTCGGCGAACTTGCGGTGCTGGAAAGTAAACTCGCACGGGTTAGCAGACCCTCCAAGGTTGCAAGAGGCACGAGCGAGGTGGCTCGGCGAACTTGCGGTGCTGGAAAGTAAACTCGCACGGGTTAGCAGACCCTCCAAGGTTGCAAGAGGCACGAGCGAGGTGGCTCGGCGAACTTGCGGTGCTGGAAAGTAAACTCGCACGGGTTAGCAGACCCTCCAAGGTTGCAAGAGGCACGAGCGAGGTGGCTCGGCGAACTTGCGGTGCTGGAAAGTAAACTCGCACGGGTTAGCAGACCCTCCAAGGTTGCAAGAGGCACGAGCGAGGTGGCTCGGCGAACTTGCGGTGCTGGAAAGTAAACTCGCACGGGTTAGCAGACCCTCCAAGGTTGCAAGAGGCACGAGCGAGGTGGCTCGGCGAACTTGCGGTGCTGGAAAGTAAACTCGCACGGGTTAGCAGACCCTCCAAGGTTGCAAGAGGCACGAGCGAGGTGGCTCGGCGAACTTGCGGTGCTGGAAAGTAAACTCGCACGGGTTAGCAGACCCTCCAAGGTTGCAAGAGGCACGAGCGAGGTGGCTCGGCGAACTTGCGGTGCTGGAAAGTAAACTCGCACGGGTTAGCAGACCCTCCAAGGTTGCAAGAGGCACGAGCGAGGTGGCTCGGCGAACTTGCGGTGCTGGAAAGTAAACTCGCACGGGTTAGCAGACCCTCCAAGGTTGCAAGAGGCACGAGCGAGGTGGCTCGGCGAACTTGCGGTGCTGGAAAGTAAACTCGCACGGGTTAGCAGACCCTCCAAGGTTGCAAGAGGCACGAGCGAGGTGGCTCGGCGAACTTGCGGTGCTGGAAAGTAAACTCGCACGGGTTAGCAGACCCTCCAAGGTTGCAAGAGGCACGAGCGAGGTGGCTCGGCGAACTTGCGGTGCTGGAAAGTAAACTCGCACGGGTTAGCAGACCCTCCAAGGTTGCAAGAGGCACGAGCGAGGTGGCTCGGCGAACTTGCGGTGCTGGAAAGTAAACTCGCACGGGTTAGCAGACCCTCCAAGGTTGCAAGAGGCACGAGCGAGGTGGCTCGGCGAACTTGCGGTGCTGGAAAGTAAACTCGCACGGGTTAGCAGACCCTCCAAGGTTGCAAGAGGCACGAGCGAGGTGGCTCGGCGAACTTGCGGTGCTGGAAAGTAAACTCGCACGGGTTAGCAGACCCTCCAAGGTTGCAAGAGGCACGAGCGAGGTGGCTCGGCGAACTTGCGGTGCTGGAAAGTAAACTCGCACGGGTTAGCAGACCCTCCAAGGTTGCAAGAGGCACGAGCGAGGTGGCTCGGCGAACTTGCGGTGCTGGAAAGTAAACTCGCACGGGTTAGCAGACCCTCCAAGGTTGCAAGAGGCACGAGCGAGGTGGCTCGGCGAACTTGCGGTGCTGGAAAGTAAACTCGCACGGGTTAGCAGACCCTCCAAGGTTGCAAGAGGCACGAGCGAGGTGGCTCGGCGAACTTGCGGTGCTGGAAAGTAAACTCGCACGGGTTAGCAGACCCTCCAAGGTTGCAAGAGGCACGAGCGAGGTGGCTCGGCGAACTTGCGGTGCTGGAAAGTAAACTCGCACGGGTTAGCAGACCCTCCAAGGTTGCAAGAGGCACGAGCGAGGTGGCTCGGCGAACTTGCGGTGCTGGAAAGTAAACTCGCACGGGTTAGCAGACCCTCCAAGGTTGCAAGAGGCACGAGCGAGGTGGCTCGGCGAACTTGCGGTGCTGGAAAGTAAACTCGCACGGGTTAGCAGACCCTCCAAGGTTGCAAGAGGCACGAGCGAGGTGGCTCGGCGAACTTGCGGTGCTGGAAAGTAAACTCGCACGGGTTAGCAGACCCTCCAAGGTTGCAAGAGGCACGAGCGAGGTGGCTCGGCGAACTTGCGGTGCTGGAAAGTAAACTCGCACGGGTTAGCAGACCCTCCAAGGTTGCAAGAGGCACGAGCGAGGTGGCTCGGCGAACTTGCGGTGCTGGAAAGTAAACTCGCACGGGTTAGCAGACCCTCCAAGGTTGCAAGAGGCACGAGCGAGGTGGCTCGGCGAACTTGCGGTGCTGGAAAGTAAACTCGCACGGGTTAGCAGACCCTCCAAGGTTGCAAGAGGCACGAGCGAGGTGGCTCGGCGAACTTGCGGTGCTGGAAAGTAAACTCGCACGGGTTAGCAGACCCTCCAAGGTTGCAAGAGGCACGAGCGAGGTGGCTCGGCGAACTTGCGGTGCTGGAAAGTAAACTCGC
Organism: Punica granatum; assembly: GCF_007655135.1. NCBI lineage: Eukaryota > Viridiplantae > Streptophyta > Magnoliopsida > Myrtales > Lythraceae > Punica > Punica granatum. The sequence goes on from NW_022204076.1 coordinate 80,058, forward strand.
ACGGGTTAGCAGACCCTCCAAGGTTGCAAGAGGCACGAGCGAGGTGGCTCGGCGAACTTGCGGTGCTGGAAAGTAAACTCGCACGGGTTAGCAGACCCTCCAAGGTTGCAAGAGGCACGAGCGAGGTGGCTCGGCGAACTTGCGGTGCTGGAAAGTAAACTCGCACGGGTTAGCAGACCCTCCAAGGTTGCAAGAGGCACGAGCGAGGTGGCTCGGCGAACTTGCGGTGCTGGAAAGTAAACTCGCACGGGTTAGCAGACCCTCCAAGGTTGCAAGAGGCACGAGCGAGGTGGCTCGGCGAACTTGCGGTGCTGGAAAGTAAACTCGCACGGGTTAGCAGACCCTCCAAGGTTGCAAGAGGCACGAGCGAGGTGGCTCGGCGAACTTGCGGTGCTGGAAAGTAAACTCGCACGGGTTAGCAGACCCTCCAAGGTTGCAAGAGGCACGAGCGAGGTGGCTCGGCGAACTTGCGGTGCTGGAAAGTAAACTCGCACGGGTTAGCAGACCCTCCAAGGTTGCAAGAGGCACGAGCGAGGTGGCTCGGCGAACTTGCGGTGCTGGAAAGTAAACTCGCACGGGTTAGCAGACCCTCCAAGGTTGCAAGAGGCACGAGCGAGGTGGCTCGGCGAACTTGCGGTGCTGGAAAGTAAACTCGCACGGGTTAGCAGACCCTCCAAGGTTGCAAGAGGCACGAGCGAGGTGGCTCGGCGAACTTGCGGTGCTGGAAAGTAAACTCGCACGGGTTAGCAGACCCTCCAAGGTTGCAAGAGGCACGAGCGAGGTGGCTCGGCGAACTTGCGGTGCTGGAAAGTAAACTCGCACGGGTTAGCAGACCCTCCAAGGTTGCAAGAGGCACGAGCGAGGTGGCTCGGCGAACTTGCGGTGCTGGAAAGTAAACTCGCACGGGTTAGCAGACCCTCCAAGGTTGCAAGAGGCACGAGCGAGGTGGCTCGGCGAACTTGCGGTGCTGGAAAGTAAACTCGCACGGGTTAGCAGACCCTCCAAGGTTGCAAGAGGCACGAGCGAGGTGGCTCGGCGAACTTGCGGTGCTGGAAAGTAAACTCGCACGGGTTAGCAGACCCTCCAAGGTTGCAAGAGGCACGAGCGAGGTGGCTCGGCGAACTTGCGGTGCTGGAAAGTAAACTCGCACGGGTTAGCAGACCCTCCAAGGTTGCAAGAGGCACGAGCGAGGTGGCTCGGCGAACTTGCGGTGCTGGAAAGTAAACTCGCACGGGTTAGCAGACCCTCCAAGGTTGCAAGAGGCACGAGCGAGGTGGCTCGGCGAACTTGCGGTGCTGGAAAGTAAACTCGCACGGGTTAGCAGACCCTCCAAGGTTGCAAGAGGCACGAGCGAGGTGGCTCGGCGAACTTGCGGTGCTGGAAAGTAAACTCGCACGGGTTAGCAGACCCTCCAAGGTTGCAAGAGGCACGAGCGAGGTGGCTCGGCGAACTTGCGGTGCTGGAAAGTAAACTCGCACGGGTTAGCAGACCCTCCAAGGTTGCAAGAGGCACGAGCGAGGTGGCTCGGCGAACTTGCGGTGCTGGAAAGTAAACTCGCACGGGTTAGCAGACCCTCCAAGGTTGCAAGAGGCACGAGCGAGGTGGCTCGGCGAACTTGCGGTGCTGGAAAGTAAACTCGCACGGGTTAGCAGACCCTCCAAGGTTGCAAGAGGCACGAGCGAGGTGGCTCGGCGAACTTGCGGTGCTGGAAAGTAAACTCGCACGGGTTAGCAGACCCTCCAAGGTTGCAAGAGGCACGAGCGAGGTGGCTCGGCGAACTTGCGGTGCTGGAAAGTAAACTCGCACGGGTTAGCAGACCCTCCAAGGTTGCAAGAGGCACGAGCGAGGTGGCTCGGCGAACTTGCGGTGCTGGAAAGTAAACTCGCACGGGTTAGCAGACCCTCCAAGGTTGCAAGAGGCACGAGCGAGGTGGCTCGGCGAACTTGCGGTGCTGGAAAGTAAACTCGCACGGGTTAGCAGACCCTCCAAGGTTGCAAGAGGCACGAGCGAGGTGGCTCGGCGAACTTGCGGTGCTGGAAAGTAAACTCGCACGGGTTAGCAGACCCTCCAAGGTTGCAAGAGGCACGAGCGAGGTGGCTCGGCGAACTTGCGGTGCTGGAAAGTAAACTCGCACGGGTTAGCAGACCCTCCAAGGTTGCAAGAGGCACGAGCGAGGTGGCTCGGCGAACTTGCGGTGCTGGAAAGTAAACTCGCACGGGTTAGCAGACCCTCCAAGGTTGCAAGAGGCACGAGCGAGGTGGCTCGGCGAACTTGCGGTGCTGGAAAGTAAACTCGCACGGGTTAGCAGACCCTCCAAGGTTGCAAGAGGCACGAGCGAGGTGGCTCGGCGAACTTGCGGTGCTGGAAAGTAAACTCGCACGGGTTAGCAGACCCTCCAAGGTTGCAAGAGGCACGAGCGAGGTGGCTCGGCGAACTTGCGGTGCTGGAAAGTAAACTCGCACGGGTTAGCAGACCCTCCAAGGTTGCAAGAGGCACGAGCGAGGTGGCTCGGCGAACTTGCGGTGCTGGAAAGTAAACTCGCACGGGTTAGCAGACCCTCCAAGGTTGCAAGAGGCACGAGCGAGGTGGCTCGGCGAACTTGCGGTGCTGGAAAGTAAACTCGCACGGGTTAGCAGACCCTCCAAGGTTGCAAGAGGCACGAGCGAGGTGGCTCGGCGAACTTGCGGTGCTGGAAAGTAAACTCGCACGGGTTAGCAGACCCTCCAAGGTTGCAAGAGGCACGAGCGAGGTGGCTCGGCGAACTTGCGGTGCTGGAAAGTAAACTCGCACGGGTTAGCAGACCCTCCAAGGTTGCAAGAGGCACGAGCGAGGTGGCTCGGCGAACTTGCGGTGCAGGAAAGTAAACTCGCACGGGTTAGCAGACCCTCCAAGGTTGCAAGAGGCACGAGCGAGGTGGCTCGGCGAACTTGCGGTGCTGGAAAGTAAACTCGCACGGGTTAGCAGACCCTCCAAGGTTGCAAGAGGCACGAGCGAGGTGGCTCGGCGAACTTGCGGTGCTGGAAAGTAAACTCGCACGGGTTAGCAGACCCTCCAAGGTTGCAAGAGGCACGAGCGAGGTGGCTCGGCGAACTTGCGGTGCTGGAAAGTAAACTCGCACGGGTTAGCAGACCCTCCAAGGTTGCAAGAGGCACGAGCGAGGTGGCTCGGCGAACTTGCGGTGCTGGAAAGTAAACTCGCACGGGTTAGCAGACCCTCCAAGGTTGCAAGAGGCACGAGCGAGGTGGCTCGGCGAACTTGCGGTGCTGGAAAGTAAACTCGCACGGGTTAGCAGACCCTCCAAGGTTGCAAGAGGCACGAGCGAGGTGGCTCGGCGAACTTGCGGTGCTGGAAAGTAAACTCGCACGGGTTAGCAGACCCTCCAAGGTTGCAAGAGGCACGAGCGAGGTGGCTCGGCGAACTTGCGGTGCTGGAAAGTAAACTCGCACGGGTTAGCAGACCCTCCAAGGTTGCAAGAGGCACGAGCGAGGTGGCTCGGCGAACTTGCGGTGCTGGAAAGTAAACTCGCACGGGTTAGCAGACCCTCCAAGGTTGCAAGAGGCACGAGCGAGGTGGCTCGGCGAACTTGCGGTGCTGGAAAGTAAACTCGCACGGGTTAGCAGACCCTCCAAGGTTGCAAGAGGCACGAGCGAGGTGGCTCGGCGAACTTGCGGTGCTGGAAAGTAAACTCGCACGGGTTAGCAGACCCGTCAAGGTTGCAAGAGGCACGAGCGAGGTGGCTCGGCGAACTTGCGGTGCTGGAAAGTAAACTCGCACGGGTTAGCAGACCCTCCAAGGTTGCAAGAGGCACGAGCGAGGTGGCTCGGCGAACTTGCGGTGCTGGAAAGTAAACTCGCACGGGTTAGCAGACCCTCCAAGGTTGCAAGAGGCACGAGCGAGGTGGCTCGGCGAACTTGCGGTGCAGGAAAGTAAACTCGCACGGGTTAGCAGACCCTCCAAGGTTGCAAGAGGCACGAGCGAGGTGGCTCGGCGAACTTGCGGTGCTGGAAAGTAAACTCGCACGGGTTAGCAGACCCTCCAAGGTTGCAAGAGGCACGAGCGAGGTGGCTCGGCGAACTTGCGGTGCTGGAAAGTAAACTCGCACGGGTTAGCAGACCCTCCAAGGTTGCAAGAGGCACGAGCGAGGTGGCTCGGCGAACTTGCGGTGCTGGAAAGTAAACTCGCACGGGTTAGCAGACCCTCCAAGGTTGCAAGAGGCACGAGCGAGGTGGCTCGGCGAACTTGCGGTGCTGGAAAGTAAACTCGCACGGGTTAGCAGACCCTCCAAGGTTGCAAGAGGCACGAGCGAGGTGGCTCGGCGAACTTGCGGTGCTGGAAAGTAAACTCGCACGGGTTAGCAGACCCTCCAAGGTTGCAAGAGGCACGAGCGAGGTGGCTCGGCGAACTTGCGGTGCTGGAAAGTAAACTCGCACGGGTTAGCAGACCCTCCAAGGTTGCAAGAGGCACGAGCGAGGTGGCTCGGCGAACTTGCGGTGCTGGAAAGTAAACTCGCACGGGTTAGCAGACCCTCCAAGGTTGCAAGAGGCACGAGCGAGGTGGCTCGGCGAACTTGCGGTGCTGGAAAGTAAACTCGCACGGGTTAGCAGACCCTCCAAGGTTGCAAGAGGCACGAGCGAGGTGGCTCGGCGAACTTGCGGTGCTGGAAAGTAAACTCGCACGGGTTAGCAGACCCTCCAAGGTTGCAAGAGGCACGAGCGAGGTGGCTCGGCGAACTTGCGGTGCTGGAAAGTAAACTCGCACGGGTTAGCAGACCCTCCAAGGTTGCAAGAGGCACGAGCGAGGTGGCTCGGCGAACTTGCGGTGCTGGAAAGTAAACTCGCACGGGTTAGCAGACCCGTCAAGGTTGCAAGAGGCACGAGCGAGGTGGCTCGGCGAACTTGCGGTGCAGGAAAGTAAACTCGCACGGGTTAGCAGACCCTCAAGGTTGCAAGAGGCACGAGCGAGGTGGCTCGGCGAACTTGCGGTGCAGGAAAGTAAACTCGCACGGGTTAGCAGACCCGTCAAGGTTGCAAGAGGCACGAGCGAGGTGGCTCGGCGAACTTGCGGTGCTGGAAAGTAAACTCGCACGGGTTAGCAGACCCTCCAAGGTTGCAAGAGGCACGAGCGAGGTGGCTCGGCGAACTTGCGGTGCAGGAAAGTAAACTCGCACGGGTTAGCAGACCCTCCAAGGTTGCAAGAGGCACGAGCGAGGTGGCTCGGCGAACTTGCGGTGCTGGAAAGTAAACTCGCACGGGTTAGCAGACCCTCCAAGGTTGCAAGAGGCACGAGCGAGGTGGCTCGGCGAACTTGCGGTGCTGGAAAGTAAACTCGCACGGGTTAGCAGACCCTCCAAGGTTGCAAGAGGCACGAGCGAGGTGGCTCGGCGAACTTGCGGTGCTGGAAAGTAAACTCGCACGGGTTAGCAGACCCTCCAAGGTTGCAAGAGGCACGAGCGAGGTGGCTCGGCGAACTTGCGGTGCTGGAAAGTAAACTCGCACGGGTTAGCAGACCCTCCAAGGTTGCAAGAGGCACGAGCGAGGTGGCTCGGCGAACTTGCGGTGCTGGAAAGTAAACTCGCACGGGTTAGCAGACCCGTCAAGGTTGCAAGAGGCACGAGCGAGGTGGCTCGGCGAACTTGCGGTGCTGGAAAGTAAACTCGCACGGGTTAGCAGACCCTCCAAGGTTGCAAGAGGCACGAGCGAGGTGGCTCGGCGAACTTGCGGTGCTGGAAAGTAAACTCGCACGGGTTAGCAGACCCTCCAAGGTTGCAAGAGGCACGAGCGAGGTGGCTCGGCGAACTTGCGGTGCTGGAAAGTAAACTCGCACGGGTTAGCAGACCCTCCAAGGTTGCAAGAGGCACGAGCGAGGTGGCTCGGCGAACTTGCGGTGCTGGAAAGTAAACTCGCACGGGTTAGCAGACCCTCCAAGGTTGCAAGAGGCACGAGCGAGGTGGCTCGGCGAACTTGCGGTGCTGGAAAGTAAACTCGCACGGGTTAGCAGACCCTCCAAGGTTGCAAGAGGCACGAGCGAGGTGGCTCGGCGAACTTGCGGTGCTGGAAAGTAAACTCGCACGGGTTAGCAGACCCTCCAAGGTTGCAAGAGGCACGAGCGAGGTGGCTCGGCGAACTTGCGGTGCTGGAAAGTAAACTCGCACGGGTTAGCAGACCCTCCAAGGTTGCAAGAGGCACGAGCGAGGTGGCTCGGCGAACTTGCGGTGCAGGAAAGTAAACTCGCACGGGTTAGCAGACCCTCCAAGGTTGCAAGAGGCACGAGCGAGGTGGCTCGGCGAACTTGCGGTGCTGGAAAGTAAACTCGCACGGGTTAGCAGACCCTCCAAGGTTGCAAGAGGCACGAGCGAGGTGGCTCGGCGAACTTGCGGTGCTGGAAAGTAAACTCGCACGGGTTAGCAGACCCTCCAAGGTTGCAAGAGGCACGAGCGAGGTGGCTCGGCGAACTTGCGGTGCTGGAAAGTAAACTCGCACGGGTTAGCAGACCCGCAAGGTTGCAAGAGGCACGAGCGAGGTGGCTCGGCGAACTTGCGGTGCTGGAAAGTAAACTCGCACGGGTTAGCAGACCCGCCAAGGTTGCAAGAGGCACGAGCGAGGTGGCTCGGCGAACTTGCGGTGCTGGAAAGTAAACTCGCACGGTTAGCAGACCCTCCAAGGTTGCAAGAGGCACGAGCGAGGTGGCTCGGCGAACTTGCGGTGCTGGAAAGTAAACTCGCACGGGTTAGCAGACCCTCCAAGGTTGCAAGAGGCACGAGCGAGGTGGCTCGGCGAACTTGCGGTGCTGGAAAGTAAACTCGCACGGGTTAGCAGACCCTCCAAGGTTGCAAGAGGCACGAGCGAGGTGGCTCGGCGAACTTGCGGTGCAGGAAAGTAAACTCGCACGGGTTAGCAGACCCTCCAAGGTTGCAAGAGGCACGAGCGAGGTGGCTCGGCGAACTTGCGGTGCTGGAAAGTAAACTCGCACGGGTTAGCAGACCCTCCAAGGTTGCAAGAGGCACGAGCGAGGTGGCTCGGCGAACTTGCGGTGCTGGAAAGTAAACTCGCACGGGTTAGCAGACCCTCCAAGGTTGCAAGAGGCACGAGCGAGGTGGCTCGGCGAACTTGCGGTGCTGGAAAGTAAACTCGCACGGGTTAGCAGACCCCGCAAGGTTGCAAGAGGCACGAGCGAGGTGGCTCGGCGAACTTGCGGTGCTGGAAAGTAAACTCGCACGGGTTAGCAGACCCTCCAAGGTTGCAAGAGGCACGAGCGAGGTGGCTCGGCGAACTTGCGTGCTGGAAAGTAAACTCGCACGGTTTAGCAGACCCGCAAGGTTGCAAGAGGCACGAGCGAGGTGGCTCGGCGAACTTGCGGTGCTGGAAAGTAAACTCGCACGGGTTAGCAGACCCTCAAGGTTGCAAGAGGCACGAGCGAGGTGGCTCGGCGAACTTGCGGTGCTGGAAAGTAAACTCGCACGGGTTAGCAGACCCTCCAAGGTTGCAAGAGGCACGAGCGAGGTGGCTCGGCGAACTTGCGGTGCTGAAAGTAAACTCGCACGGGTTAGCAGACCCTCCAAGGTTGCAAGAGGCACGAGCGAGGTGGCTCGGCGAACTTGCGGTGCTGGAAAGTAAACTCGCACGGGTTAGCAGACCCTCCAAGGTTGCAAGAGGCACGAGCGAGGTGGCTCGGCGAACTTGCGGTGCTGGAAAGTAAACTCGCACGGGTTAGCAGACCCGGCAAGGTTGCAAGAGGCACGAGCGAGGTGGCTCGGCGAACTTGCTGTGCAGGAAAGTAAACTCGCACGGGTTAGCAGACCCTCCAAGGTTGCAAGAGGCACGAGCGAGGTGGCTCGGCGAACTTGCGGTGCTGGAAAGTAAACTCGCACGGGTTAGCAGACCCTCCAAGGTTGCAAGAGGCACGAGCGAGGTGGCTCGGCGAACTTGCGGTGCTGGAAAGTAAACTCGCACGGGTTAGCAGACCCTCCAAGGTTGCAAGAGGCACGAGCGAGGTGGCTCGGCGAACTTGCGGTGCTGGAAAGTAAACTCGCACGGGTTAGCAGACCCTCCAAGGTTGCAAGAGGCACGAGCGAGGTGGCTCGGCGAACTTGCGGTGCTGGAAAGTAAACTCGCACGGGTTAAGCAGACCCTCCAAGGTTGCAAGAGGCACGAGCGAGGTGGCTCGGCGAACTTGCGGTGTGCAAGAAAGTAAACTCGCACGGGTTAGCAGACCCTCCAAGGTTGCAAGAGGCACGAGCGAGGTGGCTCGGCGAACTTGCGGTGCTGGAAAGTAAACTCGCACGGGTTAGCAGACCCTCCAAGGTTGCAAGAGGCACGAGCGAGGTGGCTCGGCGAACTTGCGGTGCTGGAAAGTAAACTCGCACGGGTTAGCAGACCCTCCAAGGTTGCAAGAGGCACGAGCGAGGTGGCTCGGCGAACTTGCGGTGCTGGAAAGTAAACTCGCACGGGTTAGCAGACCCTCCAAGGTTGCAAGAGGCACGAGCGAGGTGGCTCGGCGAACTTGCGGTGCTGGAAAGTAAACTCGCACGGGTTAGCAGACCCTCCAAGGTTGCAAGAGGCACGAGCGAGGTGGCTCGGCGAACTTGCGGTGCTGGAAAGTAAACTCGCACGGGTTAGCAGACCCTCCAAGGTTGCAAGAGGCACGAGCGAGGTGGCTCGGCGAACTTGCGGTGCAGGAAAGTAAACTCGCACGGGTTAGCAGACCCGCCAAGGTTGCAAGAGGCACGAGCGAGGTGGCTCGGCGAACTTGCGGTGCTGGAAAGTAAACTCGCACGGGTTAGCAGACCCTCCAAGGTTGCAAGAGGCACGAGCGAGGTGGCTCGGCGAACTTGCGGTGCTGGAAAGTAAACTCGCACGGGTTAGCAGACCCTCCAAGGTTGCAAGAGGCACGAGCGAGGTGGCTCGGCGAACTTGCGGTGCTGGAAAGTAAACTCGCACGGGTTAGCAGACCCTCAAGGTTGCAAGAGGCACGAGCGAGGTGGCTCGGCGAACTTGCGGTGCTGGAAAGTAAACTCGCACGGGTTAGCAGACCCTCCAAGGTTGCAAGAGGCACGAGCGAGGTGGCTCGGCGAACTTGCGGTGCAGGAAAGTAAACTCGCACGGGTTAGCAGACCCTCCAGGTTGCAAGAGGCACGAGCGAGGTGGCTCGGCGAACTTGCGGTGCTGGAAAGTAAACTCGCACGGGTTAGCAGACCCGCCAAGGTTGCAAGAGGCACGAGCGAGGTGGCTCGGCGAACTTGCGATGCTGGAAAGTAAACTCGCACGGGTTAGCAGACCCTCCAAGGTTGCAAGAGGCACGAGCGAGTTGGCTCGGCGAACTTGCGGTGCAGGAAAGTAAACTCGCACGGGTTAGCAGACCCTCCAAGGTTGCAAGAGGCACGAGCGAGGTGGCTCGGCGATCTTGCGGTGCTGGAAAGTAAACTCGCACGGGTGAGCAGACCCTCCAAGGTTGCAAGAGGCACGAGCGAGTTGGCTAGGCGAACTTGCGGTGCTGGAAAGTAAACTCGCACAGTTAAGCAAACCCGCCAAGGTTGCAAGAGGCACGAGCGAGGTGGCTCGGCGAACTTGCGGTGCAGGAAAGTAAACTCGCACGGGTTAGCAGACCCGCCAAGGTTGCAAGAGGCACGAGCGAGGTGGCTCGGCGAACTTGCGGTGCTGGAAAGTAAACTCGCACGGGTTAGCAGACCCTCCAAGGTTGCAAGAGGCACGAGCGAGGTGGCTCGGCGAACTTGCGGTGCTGGAAAGTAAACTCGCACGGTTAAGCAAACCCGACAAGGTTGCATGAGGCACGAGCGAGGTGGCTCGGCGAACTTGCGGTGCTGGAAAGTAAACTCGCACGGGTTAGCAGACCCTCCAAGGTTGCAAGAGCACGAGCGAGGTGGCTCGCGAACTTGCGGTGCTGGAAAGTAAACTCGCACGGGTTAGCAGACCCCAAGGTTGCAAGAGGCACGAGCGAGGTGGCTCGGCGAACTTGCGGTGCTGGAAAGTAAACTCGCACGGGTTAGCAGACCCGGCAAGGTTGCAAGAGGCACGAGCGAGGTGGCTCGGCGAACTTGCGGTGCTGGAAAGTAAACTCGCACGGGTTAGCAGACCCTCCAAGGTTGCAAGAGGCACGAGCGAGGTGGCTCGGCGAACTTGCGGTGCTGGAAAGTAAACTCGCACGGGTTAGCAGACCCTCCAAGGTTGCAAGAGGCACGAGCGAGGTGGCTCGGCGAACTTGCGGTGCTGGAAAGTAAACTCGCACGGGTTAGCAGACCCTCCAAGGTTGCAGAGGCACGGCGAGGAGGTGGCTCGGCGAACTTGCGGTGCTGGAAAGTAAACTCGCACGGGTTAGCAGACCCTCCAAGGTTGCAAGAGGCACGAGCGAGGTGGCTCGGCGAACTTGCGGTGCTGGAAAGTAAACTCGCACGGGTTAGCAGACCCTCCAAGGTTGCAAGAGGCACGAGCGAGGTGGCTCGGCGAACTTGCGGTGCTGGAAAGTAAACTCGCACGGGTTAGCAGACCCTCCAAGGTTGCAAGAGGCACGAGCGAGGTGGCTCGGCGAACTTGCGGTGCTGGAAAGTAAACTCGCACGGGTTAGCAGACCCTCCAAGGTTGCAAGAGGCACGAGCGAGGTGGCTCGGCGAACTTGCGGTGCTGGAAAGTAAACTCGCACGGGTTAGCAGACCCTCCAAGGTTGCAAGAGGCACGAGCGAGGTGGCTCGGCGAACTTGCGGTGCTGGAAAGTAAACTCGCACGGGTTAGCAGACCCTCCAAGGTTGCAAGAGGCACGAGCGAGGTGGCTCGGCGAACTTGCGGTGCTGGAAAGTAAACTCGCACGGTTAGCAGACCCTCAAGGTTGCAAGAGGCACGAGCGAGGTGGCTCGGCGAACTTGCGGTGCTGGAAAGTAAACTCGCACGGTTAGCAGACCCTCCAAGGTTGCAAGAGGCACGAGCGAGGTGGCTCGGCGAACTTGCGGTGCTGGAAAGTAAACTCGCACGGGTTAGCAGACCCTCCAAGGTTGCAAGAGGCACGAGCGAGGTGGCTCGGCGAACTTGCGGTGCAGGAAAGTAAACTCGCACGGGTTAGCAGACCCTCCAAGGTTGCAAGAGGCACGAGCGAGGTGGCTCGGCGAACTTGCGGTGCAGGAAAGTAAACTCGCACGGTTAGCAGACCCTCAAGGTTGCAAGAGGCACGAGCGAGGTGGCTCGGCGAACTTGCGGTGCAGGAAAGTAAACTCGCACGGTTAGCAGACCCTCAAGGTTGCAAGAGGCACGAGCGAGGTGGCTCGGCGAACTTGCGGTGCAGGAAAGTAAACTCGCACGGGTTAGCAGACCCTCCAAGGTTGCAAGAGGCACGAGCGAGGTGGCTCGGCGAACTTGCTTGCGGGCAGAAAGTAAACTCGCACGGGTTAGCAGACCCTCCAAGGTTGCAAGAGGCACGAGCGAGGTGGCTCGGCGAACTTGCGGTGCTGGAAAGTAAACTCGCACGGGTTAGCAGACCCTCCAAGGTTGCAAGAGGCACGAGCGAGGTGGCTCGGCGAACTTGCGGTGCTGGAAAGTAAACTCGCACGGGTTAGCAGACCCTCCAAGGTTGCAAGAGGCACGAGCGAGGTGGCTCGGCGAACTTGCGGTGCTGGAAAGTAAACTCGCACGGGTTAGCAGACCCTCCAAGGTTGCAAGAGGCACGAGCGAGGTGGCTCGGCGAACTTGCGGTGCAGGAAAGTAAACTCGCACGGGTTAGCAGACCCGCCAAGGTTGCAAGAGGCACGAGCGAGGTGGCTCGGCGAACTTGCGGTGCTGGAAAGTAAACTCGCACGGGTTAGCAGACCCTCCAGGTTGCAAGAGGCACGAGCGAGGTGGCTCGGCGAACTTGCGGTGCTGGAAAGTAAACTCGCACGGGTTAGCAGACCCTCCAAGGTTGCAAGAGGCACGAGCGAGGTGGCTCGGCGAACTTGCGGTGCTGGAAAGTAAACTCGCACGGGTTAGCAGACCCTCCAAGGTTGCAAGAGGCACGAGCGAGGTGGCTCGGCGAACTTGCGGTGCTGGAAAGTAAACTCGCACGGGTTAGCAGACCTTCCAAGGTTGCAAGAGGCACGAGCGAGGTGGCTCGGCGAACTTGCGGTGCTGGAAAGTAACTCGCACGGGTTAGCACCCTCCAAGGTTGCAAGAGGCACGAGCGAGGTGGCTCGGCGAACTTGCGGTGCAGGAAAGTAAACTCGCACGGGTTAGCAGACCCTCCAAGGTTGCAAGAGGCACGAGCGAGGTGGCTCGGCGAACTTGCGGTGCTGGAAAGTAAACTCGCACGGGTTAGCAGACCCTCCAAGGTTGCAAGAGGCACGAGCGAGGTGGCTCGGCGAACTTGCGGTGCAGGAAAGTAAACTCGCACGGTTAGCAGACCCCCAAGGTTGCAAGAGGCACGAGCGAGGTGGCTCGGCGAACTTGCGGTGCGGAAAGTAAACTCGCACGGGTTAGCAGACCTCCAAGGTTGCAAGAGGCACGAGCGAGGTGGCTCGGCGAACTTGCGGTGCAGGAAAGTAAACTCGCACGGGTTAGCAGACCCGCCAAGGTTGCAAGAGGCACGAGCGAGGTGGCTCGGCGAACTTGCGGTGCTGAAAGTAAACTCGCACGGGTTAGCAGACCCTCCAAGGTTGCAAGAGGCACGAGCGAGGTGGCTCGGCGAACTTGCGGTGCTGGAAAGTAAACTCGCACGGGTTAGCAGACCCTCCAAGGTTGCAAGAGGCACGAGCGAGGTGGCTCGGCGAACTTGCGGTGCAGGAAAGTAAACTCGCACGGGTTAGCAGACCCTCCAAGGTTGCAAGAGGCACGAGCGAGGTGGCTCGGCGAACTTGCGGTGCTGGAAAGTAAACTCGCACGGGTTAGCAGACCCGTCAAGGTTGCAAGAGGCACGAGCGAGGTGGCTCGGCGAACTTGCGGTGCTGGAAAGTAAACTCGCACGGGTTAGCAGACCCGTCAAGGTTGCAAGAGGCACGAGCGAGGTGGCTCGGCGAACTTGCGGTGCTGGAAAGTAAACTCGCACGGGTTAGCAGACCCTCCAAGGTTGCAAGAGGCACGAGCGAGGTGGCTCGGCGAACTTGCGGTGCTGGAAAGTAAACTCGCACGGTTAGCAGACCCTCCAAGGTTGCAAGAGGCACGAGCGAGGTGGCTCGGCGAACTTGCGGTGCTGGAAAGTAAACTCGCACGGGTTAGCAGACCCCAAGGTTGCAAGAGGCACGAGCGAGGTGGCTCGGCGAACTTGCGGTGCTGGAAAGTAAACTCGCACGGGTTAGCAGACCCTCCAGGTTGCAAGAGGCACGAGCGAGGTGGCTCGGCGAACTTGCGGTGCTGGAAAGTAAACTCGCACGGGTTAGCAGACCCTCCAAGGTTGCAAGAGGCACGAGCGAGGTGGCTCGGCGAACTTGCGGTGCTGAAAGTAAACTCGCACGGGTTAGCAGACCCTCCAAGGTTGCAAGAGGCACGAGCGAGGTGGCTCGGCGAACTTGCGGTGCTGGAAAGTAAACTCGCACGGGTTAGCAGACCCTCCAAGGTTGCAAGAGGCACGAGCGAGGTGCCTCAGCGAACTTGCGGTGCAGGAAAGTAATCTCGCACGGGTTAGCAGATCCGGCAAGGTTGGAAGAGGGACGAGCGAGGTGTCTCGGCGAACATGCGGTGCCGGAAAGTAAGCTCGCACGGGTTAGGACCCCCGCAAGGTTGCAAGAGGCACGAGCGAGGTGGCTCGGCGAACTTGCGGTGCATGAAAGTAAACTCTCACGGGTTAGCAGACCCGGCTAGGTTGCAAGAGGCACCAGCGAGGTGGCTCGGCGAACTTGCGGTGCTGGAAAGTAAACTCGCACGGGTTAGCAGACCCTCCAAGGTTGCAAGAGGCACGAGCGAGGTGGCTCGGCGAACTTGCGGTGCTGGAAAGTAACTCGCACGGGTTAGCAGACCCTCCAAGGTTGCAAGAGGCACGAGCGAGGTGGCTCGGCGAACTTGCGGTGCTGGAAAGTAAACTCGCACGGGTTAGCAGACCCTCAAGGTTGCAAGAGGCACGAGCGAGGTGGCTCGGCGAACTTGCGGTGCTGGAAAGTAAACTCGCACGGGTTAGCAGACCCTCCAAGGTTGCAAGAGCACGAGCGAGGTGGCTCGGCGAACTTGCGGTGCTGAAAGTAAACTCGCACGGGTTAGCAGACCCTCCAAGGTTGCAAGAGGCACGAGCGAGGTGGCTCGGCGAACTTGCGGTGCTGGAAAGTAAACTCGCACGGGTTAGCAACCCTCCAAGGTTGCAAGAGGCACGAGCGAGGTGGCTCGGCGAACTTGCGGTGCTGAAAGTAAACTCGCACGGGTTAGCAGACCCTCCAAGGTTGCAAGAGGCACGAGCGAGGTGGCTCGGCGAACTTGCGGTGCTGGAAAGTAAACTCGCACGGGTTAGCAGACCCTCCAAGGTTGCAAGAGGCACGAGCGAGGTGGCTCGGCGAACTTGCGGTGCTGGAAAGTAAACTCGCACGGGTTAGCAGACCCTCCAAGGTTGCAAGAGGCACGAGCGAGGTGGCTCGGCGAACTTGCGGTGCTGGAAGTAAACTCGCACGGGTTAGCAGACCCGCCAAGGTTGCAAGAGGCACGAGCGAGGTGGCTCGGCGAACTTGCGGTGCTGGAAAGTAAACTCGCACGGTTAGCAGACCCTCCAAGGTTGCAAGAGGCACGAGCGAGGTGGCTCGGCGAACTTGCGGTGCTGGAAAGTAAACTCGCACGGTTAGCAGACCCTCCAAGGTTGCAAGAGGCACGAGCGAGTGGCTCGGCGAACTTGCGGTGCTGGACGGTAAACCGAAGTTTGGGTAGAGGCACGAGGAGGAAGGTATGCTGGAGTAAACTCGCACGGTTAGCAGACCCTCCAAGGTTGCAAGAGGCACGAGCGAGGTGGCTCGGCGAACTTGCGGTGCTGGAAAGTAAACTCGCACGGGTTAGCAGACCCTCCAAGGTTGCAAGAGGCACGAGCGAGGTGGCTCGGCGAACTTGCGGTGCTGGAAAGTAAACTCGCACGGGTTAGCAGACCCTGCAAGGTTGCAAGAGGCACGAGCGAGGTGGCTCGGCGAACTTGCGGTGCAGGAATAAACTCGCACGGGTTAGCAGACCCTCCAAGGTTGCAAGAGGCACGAGCGAGGTGGCTCGGCGAACTTGCGGTGCAGGAAAGTAAACTCGCACGGGTTAGCAGACCCTACAAGGTTGCAAGAGGCACGAGCGAGGTGGTTCGGCGAACTTGCGGTGCCGGAAAGTAAACTCGCACGGGTTAGCAGACCCTCCAAGGTTGCAAGAGGCACGAGCGAGGTGGCTCGGCGAACTTGCGGTGCTGGAAAGTAAACTCGCACGGGTTAGCAGACCCTCCAAGGTTGCAAGAGGCACGAGCGAGGTGGCTCGGCGAACTTGCGGTGCTGGAAAGTAAACTCGCACGGGTTAGCAGACCCTCCAAGGTTGCAAGAGGCACGAGCGAGGTGGCTCGGCGAACTTGCGGTGCTGGAAAGTAAACTCGCACGGGTTAGCAGACCCTCCAAGGTTGCAAGAGGCACGAGCGAGGTGGCTCGGCGAACTTGCGGTGCAGGAAAGTAACTCGCACGGGTTAGCAGACCCGCCAAGGTTGCAAGAGGCACGAGCGAGGTGGCTCGGCGAACTTGCGGTGCTGGAAAGTAAACTCGCACGGGTTAGCAGACCCTCCAAGGTTGCAAGAGGCACGAGCGAGGTGGCTCGGCGAACTTGCGGTGCTGGAAAGTAAACTCGCACGGGTTAGCAGACCCTCCAAGGTTGCAAGAGGCACGAGCGAGGTGGCTCGGCGAACTTGCGGTGCTGGAAAGTAAACTCGCACGGGTTAGCAGACCCTCCAAGGTTGCAAGAGGCACGAGCGAGGTGGCTCGGCGAACTTGCGGTGCTGGAAAGTAAACTCGCACGGTTAGCAGACCCGCAAGGTTGCAAGAGGCACGAGCGAGGTGGCTCGGCGAACTTGCGGTGCAGGAAAGTAAACTCGCACGGGTTAGCAGACCTCCAAGGTTGCAAGAGGCACGAGCGAGGTGGTTCGGCGAACTTGCGGTGCCGGAAAGTAAACTCGCACGGGTTAGCAGACCCTCCAAGGTTGCAAGAGGCACGAGCGAGGTGGCTCGGCGAACTTGCGGTGCTGGAAAGTAAACTCGCACGGGTTAGCAGACCCTCCAAGGTTGCAAGAGGCACGAGCGAGGTGGCTCGGCGAACTTGCGGTGCTGGAAAGTAAACTCGCACGGGTTAGCAGACCCTCCAAGGTTGCAAGAGGCACGAGCGAGGTGGCTCGCGAACTTGCGGTGCAGGAAAGTAAACTCGCACGGGTTAGCAGACCCTCAAGGTTGCAAGAGGCACGAGCGAGGTGGCTCGGCGAACTTGCGGTGCTGGAAAGTAAACTCGCACGGGTTAGCAGACCCTCCAAGGTTGCAAGAGGCACGAGCGAGGTGGCTCGGCGAACTTGCGGTGCTGGATAAACTCGCACGGGTTAGCAGACCCTCCAAGGTTGCAAGAACGAGCGAGGTGGCTCGGCGAACTTGCGGTGCTGGAAAGTAAACTCGCACGGGTTAGCAGACCTCCAAGGTTGCAAGAGGCACGAGCGAGGTGGCTCGGCGAACTTGCGGTGCTGGAAAGTAAACTCGCACGGGTAGCAGACCCTCCAAGGTTGCAAGAGGCACGAGCGAGGTGGCTCGGCGAACTTGCGGTGCAGGAAAGTAAACTCGCACGGGTTAGCAGACCCGCAAGGTTGCAAGAGGCACGAGCGAGGTGGCTCGGCGAACTTGCGGTGCTGGAAAGTAAACTCGCACGGGTTAGCAGACCCTCCAAGGTTGCAAGAGGCACGAGCGAGTGGCTCGGCGAACTTGCGGTGCTGGAAAGTAAACTCGCACGGTTAGCACCCTCCAAGGTTGCAAGAGGCACGAGCGAGGTGGCTCGGCGAACTTGCGGTGCAGGAAGTAAACTCGCACGGGTTAGCACCCTCCAAGGTTGCAAGAGGCACGAGCGAGGTGGCTCGGCGAACTTGCGGTGCTGGAAAGTAAACTCGCACGGTTAGCAGACCCGGCAAGGTTGCAAGAGGCACGAGCGGGTGGCTCGGCGAACTTGCGGTGCTGGAAAGTAAACTCGCACGGGTTAGCAGACCCTCAAGGT